>NC_056736.1:43428913-43551413 GCF_019279795.1 Protopterus annectens
CACCTCAAAAGCTTACCTTCATCTGACTTGCAAGCATGGGGAGAGGGGTGGTGGTGACCTGACCAGACTTCATTATTATTGGCTGCAGGTGTATTTGATGGGCTGCTTAATTCCCAATAAATGCAACTGCAGTCAATTGTTCTTCCCTTTCCCTTCTTACCTTGTTACTGGTTGTGTTGAGGTGTACTGTTCCTACAAAACAAGTGACAGTGACTGTAGATCATGCCACGGTGGAGTCATCCATCCATGACTGTTTGTAATGAGAGGAGCCTGTCCCTAATGAGAGGAGCCTGTCCCTGGACCAAGGATGTTGGCTAGCATACACTTTTTCAGCCACGGGGGTTGCAAAAATGTCAGGGGAAAAAGTCCTTAAAATTCCTGTTCTGTGCCCTCTGCAGTCTCCTCCACACCTGAAAAGATTACCTTCAGCTGACTTGCAAGCATTGGGGGAGGGGTGATCTGGCCACTGAACTAACTAGACTTCAGGTGTATTTGGTAGGCTACTTAACTCCTGTTAAATACAGCTAAGTCAATTGTTAGGCCCTTTTCTTTCTTACCTTGTAGCTGGTTGCATTGAGTTGGACTGGTGTTTCAAAGTGAGCAAACATGACTGTAGATTGTGCCATGGTGGAGGCATCCATCCATGACCATCCACAATGTGAGGATACTGGCCATAGAGGAGTAGTATGGATATTGCAAGTGAGTCACAGTAATTTTTCTATTTGCACACCCTGTAGTATGTCAATGCCTGAAGTATGCAGTAATTTAGTTGCATGCATGCCTGCCATTTTATGTACTTCCATTGTGTCACCTGGTAACTTGCTAACTTATCAGTAATTTGGATCGATGTTTGCTGAAACTGGACTCAATCAAACGAGCATGAGCGGGGAGTTTCTTTGGAATTCAGAAAACCAAGGAGTGTGTGTGTGTGTGTGTGTGTGTGTGTGTGTGTGTGTGTGTGTGTGTGTGTGTGTGTGTGTGTGTGTGTGTGTGTGTGTGTGTGTGTGTGTGTGTGTGTGTGTGTGAGAGAGACAGAGAGAGAGAGAGAGAGAGAGAGAGATTGCAAAGGACCAAAAATAGGGACAGATTTTAAATATTGCTCTTATAAACTTCAAAAAATAAAAGTTGCTGGAATAACTAGATGAATGTTAGCATGCATTGAGTGTGTGTGTGTGTGTGTGTGTGTGTGTGTGTGTGTGTGTGTGTGTGCGTATAAGACCCAGGTCTGGAATAGGGACTGATTTTAAATATTGCCCTTATAAACTTACAAAGTTTCTGGAATAACTGAATCTATGTTAGCATGCATTGTGTGTGTGTGTGTGTGTGTGTGTGTGTGTGTGTGTGTGTGTGTGTGTGTGTGTGTGTGTGTGTGTGTGTGTGTGTGTGTGAGAGAGAGAGAGAGAGAGAGAGAGAGAGATTGCAAAGGACCAAAAATAGGGACAGATTTTAAGTATTGCTCTTATAAACTTAAAATGTTGCTGGAATAACTACATGAATGTTAGCATGCATTGAGTGTGTGTGTGTGTGTGTGTGTGTGTGTGTGTGTGTGTGTGTGTGTGTGTGTGTGTGTGTGTGTGTGTGTGTGTGTGTGTGTGTGTGTTCATGTGAGAGAGAGAGAGAGAGAGAGAGAGATTGCAAAGGACCAAAAATAGGGACAGATTTTAAATATTGCTCTTATAAACTTAAAAAGTTGCAAGAATAACTGGGTCTATGTTAGTATGCATTGTGTGTGTGTGTGTGTGTGTGTGTGTGTGTGTGTGTGTGTGTGTGTGTGTGTGTGTGTGTGTGTGTGTGTGTGTGTTCATGTGTGAGAGAGACAGAGACAGAGAGAGAGAGGGAGAGAGATTGCAAGGACCAAAAATAGGGACTGATTTTAAATATTGCTCTTATAAACTTAAAAAAAAGTTGCTGGAATAGCTAGATGAATGTTAGCATGCATTGAGTGTGTGTGTGTGTGTGTGTGTGTGTGTGTGTGTGTGTGTGTGTGTGTGTGTGTGTGTGTGTGTGATTATAACGATTTTAAATATTGCTCTTATAAACTTAAAAAGTTGCAAGAATAACTGGGTCTATGTTAGTATGCATTGTGTGTGTGTGTGTGTGTGTGTGTTTGTGTCACACAGACCGAGGGAGATAGTGCTCCTAAACCTGGACAGTTGCTGGAATAATTGGATCTGTGTTAGCATGCATTTTTTGAATGATAAGAAATCTGGATTCTGGACCAAGCCAGACATGGTGGTGGGACAAAGGCTCAAAGATAAGGACAGATTTTAAATATTGCTCTTATAAACAGAGTGTTGCTGGAATAACTGGATCTGTTTTAGCATGCATTTGTGTGTGTGTGTGTGTGTGTGTGTGTGTGTGTGTGTGTGTGTGTGTGTGTGTGTGTGTGTGTGTAAAACAACAACCAAGTAATACAAATTTTAAATATTGGTCTTCTAAACTTAGAAAATTGTTGTAATAACTGGATCTGTGTTGCATGCATTTTCTGTATGGTTGATGGAATAACCGGATCAGTGTTAGCATCCACGTGTGTGTGTGTGTGTGTGTGTGTGTGTGTGTGTGTGTGTGTGTGTGTGTGTGTGTGTGTGTGTGTGTGAATAAACACCCAAAAATGGGGCAGATTTTAAATACTACAGTTATAAAACTGAAACAAAAATGCTGAAATAACTGGCTCTGTATTAATGTGCATTTTTCTGTGTGTGAAAACAAAGACACAATAATAGGGACAGATGTTAAATATTCCTCTTATAAACTTAGAAAGTTGCTAGAATAACTGCATGTGTGCTAGCATGCATTTTCCAAAGGATATGAAATATGGTCCAAGTCAAACATGACTGGAGGACTGCAGCTCAAGTAGGGACAGATTTTAAATAGTCCTCTTATTAACTTAGAAAGTTGCTTGAATAACTGGATTTGTGCTAGCACGCATTTGTGTGTGTAAACAAAGACCCCAAAATAATGGCTGATTTTAAATACCACTATTATAAAATGAAACTGTTGCCAGAATAACTGGGTCTGTGTAAACATGTATTGTGTGAGAGAACAAAGACCCAATAATATGGTCTGATTTTTAATTTTACTGTTACAAATTTAGAAATTTGCTAGAATAACTGGATCTGTGTTAGCATGCATTTTCTGTGGGCCTGGTCGAATAACCAGATCTGTCTTACCATCCATTTTTGTGTGTGCGAACAGACCCCAAAACAGGGTCTAATTCTAAATATCTGACCATTCGGTTTTCCTTTTTGGAAGACTGGAATACGTTTATGTTGACCCGGGGGGGGGGGGTGATTGGGAAAATTGGTTTTGCTGTAGGGAAATGTACTGGCAGTTAAAATTAAATGCTGCTCACCCCCTGGGTTTAAATGACCATATCTCCATTAAGTCTTATTTAATTAAGAGGGCTGAGAAGTTGCAATAAAATGTTTTTTTTTTTGTTTGTTTTTAAGTACTCTTTAATAATATGTATTTGTATTATTTTTCAGTTCTGTATTACTTTTGTAGATAATTTTTCAGCTATTATTATTCTTTTAGCCCTTACTGTTAAAAATTGTTGAAAGTTGGTTATTTATTTACTGCTTTCTTATTTGATCTGTTCAGGGAATTATATTTGCTGAGCAAAATGTATTTAATGTGAGACTTTTTTACAAGTTGGGGATGAAGTTATTATAACAAAGTGGACTATGCTGCTTTGTTTAGCATTTTAAATGTGAAGGGGTATGTATAACTTTAAGACCCTTTGGTGCTTTTTTTTTATTTATTAAGGTATTTAAATGGAGGGATATTGTGTTTGTGTATTTCACTTGAAAAAGCCCTGCATTGAGTCAGGGTGAAAGTGCTTGTGTGAACTGTTATATTATATTAAATTACTTTATTTAGCCATTTCCTGCTGCTGCTGCCTGGACCATTTATTTATTTTTAAATACCTCTTTTATAAACTGAAATAATTCCACCAATGCTTGACCAGGTATACACCAAACAAAATCCAAAGAAAACCAAGTCAGTCCAAAAGGAAACCCCAAAGCAGTATTTTAATAATCCAAATAAAAATAAAACAGAGAATGGTTAAGCACTTTTGTCTGTCAAGTCAGACATCTTCAGAACCACCCATATTAAACTCAATGTTCTGCTTAAAAACATTCAAAGAAACACGCCCCTCCAAAATAACCAATGCATTTAAAGAAACATGCTTACAATAAATTCATGTAAAGAACTGAAATAATTTAAAATAGTACAAAATAGTTAAAAATAGTTAAAAACACTTACATTTCCAAAGCCCTTCTCTATAATTCACTAGAAATAGAAATATTATCATTTAACCCTGGTGGGTATGCAGCATCAAATTTAAGCTGCCATTTCATTTCCTTCCAAAGTAATTCATTTTCCCAATCTCCACCAGTGTCATGCAAAACCTGCTGTTTCAAAATTAAAAAAACACAAACTTATTAAAATGTAAACAATATAATGAATGTTGAGCAAGTGCGCTTTTGTTGTCCCTTCTTCTAATACTGTAAATATGTTGATATATCCTTTGTTTAAGGGAATTATTGGTTTTACCAATATAAAATGCATTGCATGAGCAACAGGTAGCTAAATAAATAATTATTTTTGTGCTGCAGTTTACAAATGTACCCACATTCCATGTTTTGATCTTATTAAGCACCTCACTATCTTTATTAACATTAATATACGTACAATATGTACAATTTTCGCATTTTCTTGTAGTGGGGACCCCATATGTGCACCCAGTATGTTCCAGTAAAGCCTTAAAATGACTTCTATTTTTATAAGTAAAGGTCGGTCTGGAAATAAATAAGTGACAAATGTCACTACCAGCTTGTAATAAATTCCAGTTGACAGCATTGTTGAGTGGAAGGATTTTAAGTGGGTTCCAGTTTGTATTCTGCAGGATGTCATTGAGGGTGTTTTGGGAGAAATGAGACAGATCTCTGGTATATCTATATTGGTGAGGGTTAATTGTAGAGGTTGGCTTACGTATAATGAATGCTGGAGAGTGATCACTGATACTATCAGGGAGAATGCCTGAGGAAGAGATTTTATCAGGTCTGAAACCTATTTTTCATGTACTGAAACACATAACTGAAGTTATAGCCAAATGAGCCCTTGAGCAGTCAGGTATTCATTGGAATGTTGCCTCTAAAAAGATGAGTTTGCATTGCATTACATTGCCCTGCCTTTAGTAAGCAGGAGAAATTTGCATTTTTGATTGCAAGTCTGTGTTGTAGGAATGGAGTCTACACTGAAATGAAAACAAATATCTGGTGCAAAGCAGAGGAAGGCAATGCTTGCTCATCAGGAAGAGGCAGAACAGCTATTAGCAGGTATAGCTGCCTTCCTGACTTTATAAGTGAAAACCCATTGTGCATAGCTGACCATTAAGTGTAAACCACTATAATGTACAGGGCTCCAAATTCAGCCTTATAATTGTGACCTGCTTTGATAGGAACAGTACAATATAAAGTGACATACTTGGTATGTAGTAGGCCCTATTGTCACTTTCCATTCTTCACTGAAACTATCACCATTACCATCTATGGCTCTGTATAACTGAGCACATCAATGGATGGATTACAGAAAGAGCCTTTAAATGGGAGTTCAGTGCACATGCAATGGAGATTTTTAAAGCAAGATACTGCCAGCTTTGCGGTGATTATGACATGTATAATTTGCCATTGCCTTTATGTTATGTAGCCAGCACTTTTTAAGAGGAGAACTGTACAGCTGTTCCCAGACCATGTAATGAGTAAGGCAGCATCAGGTTGGCAACATCTCTGCACTTATTTAATGCAGGAAACACGTGACCATGTCAGTTATTTATTGCACAATAGCATACATTAAGTGGGTTCTTTTCAGTAGGGAAGCCAAAAGCCTTTGAATCCAGTGGTCTCAGAAGGACAGTGCAATATTGGGTATGTTTTTTTTTTTAGATTGTGGAAGGCTGCAGTAGTCTTTTCATCATTCAGAAGTAATAAGATTTTTTGTTTTAGGCATGTCATGGAACCATCAGTGCCTGTGGCAGCAGCACAGCTGGGTGTTGTAGGCATGTCATGGAACCATCAGTGCCTGTGGCAGCAGCACAGCTGGGTGTTGTAGGCATGTCATGGAACCATCAGTGCCTGTGGCAGCAGCAGAGCTGGTTGTTGTGAGTATGTCATGGAACCATCAGTTTCTGTAGCAGCAGCACAGCTGGGTGTTTTAGGCATGTCATGGAATCATCAGTGCCTATGGCAGCAGCAGAGCTGGGTGTTGTAGGCATGTCATGGAACCATCAGTGCCTGTGGCAGCAGCAGAGCTGGTTGTTGTGAGTATGTCCTGGAACCATCAGTTCCTGTGGCAGCAACACAGCTGGGTGTTTTAGGCATGTCATGGAATCATCAGTGCCTGTGGCAGCAGCAGAGCTGGGTGTTGTAGGCATGTCATGGAATCATCAGTGCCTGTGGCAGCAGCAGAGCTGGGTGTTGTAGGCATGTCATTGAACCATCAGTGCCTGTGGCAGCAGCAGAGCTGGGTGTTGTAGGCATGTCATGGAACCATCAGTGCCTGTGGCAGCAGCAGAGCTGGGCATTGTAGGCATGTCATGGAACTGTCAGTGCCTGTGACAACAGCACATCTTGGCGAAGATTAACTTGCTATAGGGTAAGGCATTCTACACATCAGTGCAATTTATGTGTCAGCACACACTACTTCATTGCAAACTCTTTTGGCAACACTTCTTTTAATACATTGCAGCCAAGGATGTCGCGAGGTATACTCGCTGTACACACTTCAGTACAGTTTTTCTGGAATGGTGGGTAGAATCTGTCAGGCACTAGGACCCAGGGGAGGGAAGCTAAAAGGTAAGAAATAAAATAAAATAACATAGCACATGCAAATGCCGTGCTTGAGACTGCTTAGTAATTTGCAGCTCATTAGGCTTTTACATGATTAGCATTGTTTAGTTAATGGGTGATAATTGCCCAATTAGCACAGCCCAGAAGATAGGGGGAAAAGGTATGAAATTCAGCCAACCTCATGGTTCTTTGATATGGCTTTCCTTTCATCCTTTACCCAGTATTATAAACGGGAGTGAAGATAGTGTGCCAGTGACATCAACAACTGCAATATTACAGGTAGGGTAGGTGTAATGGCATTGTTACATGAAGTCTTTACCATGTTAACATGGGCAAGGAAATACTCTGAAGGATGGCTAAGGACAACATGCACTTCTGAAATGTATATAAGTAATCTACATGATGAGCTATTTATTTTTAAAACACATCGTGTATGCATCATTTCAGTTTAGAAACACTTTCTGTACAATATTCATTGCAAATTGACAATATACACAGGACGATTTAGAAATTCAACTCAAACTGACCTGAATCATCCAAAATCAGCACCTTTCCCCTATCAAATGAACCCATGTTTTTAGTAAGCAAAATTGCTTGAGAAAAGTACACCAACAGTCACAGTTAAGCGCATCCCTGAAATGATAGGGGTTCTGTTACATCATCTTCTCTGTAACTAGAATGTTCATTTTCTTAACACTACTGTTCCATTGGATGGTCTTTTATAGAGGCAGATCTCAGCAGGACACAGCAAAAATCCTTGTCAAATCTTTTGTTATTGGTCGGGCTTTAACAGAGGCAAAGCTAACAGGACATATTTTCATGTAAACTGTAAATATTTAATAAACTATTCTGAGACAGAAGGTATAAATATTTGATGTACCCTGTTACCTGTAGTACACCATTTTACTGGTTGGGAAATGTGTTAAGTGCAAAGGACACTTGTAAAATAAATTATGAGTTTTGTTAATTTTGCAAAAGCACATCTGTGGTTTATTTTATTTTTTCATAATATTTATTTGTCTTGCACATGTAGAACCAAGGCTCTTGTCACCCCTATAGTGCCTTTTTTAGGTGGTGTTCCAAAGACCAAATTACCATCGTAACAGCTACAAACAAATGCAATCTGAGGGTCATGCTGCTCAACGCTAGAAGTCAAAATCTCAAAATGCACTCCTTCAAAGCACTCCTTAAACTGGAGAAAATCGACATTTGTGCTGTAACAGAGACCTGGTTCATAGGTTCATAGGCTGGTTCTAGGCTATCAGCTCTAGGGCCTATACAAGCCTAGCCATAACAATTCCCTGGCTATTTCTTCCTACACTATTTACTTCCCTAGACCCCTGTCTAGCAGGGCAACTAGCATGATCCCCAGGGTGAATTTCCTTTCTCCCATCCAATTGTCAAGGTTCCTTTTGAAGAGGTCCAAAGAGGCGCTCTGCTTGGCATGTATGGGCAGTCAATTCCAGAGTCTGAGGAGTCTCTGGGTCAGGAACCTATCCCTCCAGCATGTTTTGTTTATTGTGATGATCAAGGTAGCAGAAAGCACCCATGCACTACTAGGCTATAGCTCATTCCACACCTTTCGGCCCCAGAACTTGGACCGAAGCTCCAAAGGCGGTGGTGTTTCCATATTTACAAAAGATGCGCACACCTCCAGACTGGTAGCCCAACATAACACATCTGAGATACTTCAGGTGCATCTAACATTGGGTAAGACAGCGATTCAGGTCATAGCCTGCTATAGGTCCCCAACCATGTCCCAAGACTCACACTCCACGTTCCAAAGCACCCTGGAGAATATTAGGGTCCAACCTAACACTCTCATACTGGGTGACTTCAACTACTCCTCCATTAACTGGGAAAATTATTCATGTACCAGTACACTTGTCCAATGTTTCCTGGAATTCATTAATTCTAATGCCCTGGACCAGCTCGTTCTTACCCCCACTAGATGTAGCAACATTCTTGTCCTGGTCATTACTAACATGGGCAATCGTTGCTCTACACCAATACTCAACTCCTCCCTGGTTAGAGCCAACTACAAACTAAACACCTTGGAAATCCACATCCCTCTCAACCCCCCCCCCCCCGGCAAAGGTAACCACCATGAAAAACTTCTCCAAAGCTAACTTTGGGCTCCTAAAATCAGAGGTGGCTAACTTCACGGCACCCGTGCAAATGGAGAATAG
Source organism: Protopterus annectens (assembly GCF_019279795.1). Classification (NCBI taxonomy): domain Eukaryota; kingdom Metazoa; phylum Chordata; order Ceratodontiformes; family Protopteridae; genus Protopterus; species Protopterus annectens. Next base: position 43,437,954 of record NC_056736.1, read on the forward strand.
TTGCATGACTGCCGAATCATATACCAATGCACTGTACGAACACATACATAAATGCATGGATCTTGCCATACCCAATAGAACCAAGACATTCTCCTCCAAAAAAAGGAAGCCAATCTGGTGGTCCCCTGCCATAAACAAACTCTACAACAGAAAGAGGAAACTGATGTGGAATAAGGTGAAGTTCCAATACTGGAAAAACTCCCTTATCAGCCTCAACAAAAAATTGAGATCACTCATTAAATCCTCCAAAGCTAGCTATGAAAACAGAATTGCAGCAGATAGTAAAGACAACCACAAGGCCTTCTATAGTTATGTAAAGAATCCCCACGGCAATACCCAGATTCTCTCTGAGCTACTGCACAATGATACCTCCTATACCGAGCCAACAGATATTGGCAATACACTGGCCAACAGATTCTGTGCCAACCTTACCCCCCCCCCCAAAGAACCAATCACAATAGCAGTAGATTGCCAGGCACCCAGGATTACTGCTGCACAGGTTAAAATAGCACTGTCCAAGGCCAAGAATGCAGCTTTGATTGGGCCTGACAATATCCCTGGCTGTGTTCTACATGAACTACAGAGTGAACTGGCAACTCACTTGTGTGCCCAGTTCAATCATAGCCTCACCTCAGGCTTAGTCCATATCAAATGGTGTACTCCTACAGTCATCCCTCTCCACAAAGGAGGAGCAACTACAGACCCTGGGAACTATCGCCCCATTAGCCTGATGAGTCTGATATGCAAAGCTGTGGAATGCCTCATCATGGACCTAATAAACAAGGATATAGGGAATCTCCAAACTCTGGATCTCACAAAATTTGGTTTTATAAAGGGTAAATCATACCTGCTCAGCTTGGTTGACTTCTTTGAGTCAATTAACAGAGCTGAGGATGAAGGCAAGGTGGTTCATAGAGCCTACCTTGATCTGGCCAAGGCCTTTGACATCATTCCCCACTCAGGAATTATAGAAAACTTCACTAAGTTAGGCATCAACCCCTATATCACTAGGTGGGTTGCAAACTGGCTCACAGATAGAACCCACAGTGTGAAATTAGTTGACTCCAAGTCAGTCTGCTGACCAGACATGAGTGGAGTCCCACAATGTTCAGTCCTGGGTCCTCTCCTGTTTGGCATCTAGTTCTCTGAAGTCCAGGCCAACACGAACAGACTCTGGCTGACAAAGTTTGCAGACGATTGCAAGTTGGGAGCTATTATTAACTACCCAAGTGATGCTGACATCCTACAGAAAGGCCTCACTGAGACCAAAGACTGGTGTCAGAGCCATGGCCTTAAGCTCAATGCCAAACAATGTGTCATCACCCCCCTTGTGAAAAACATGGTCCCATGAATTACCACATTGATGGTAGTCCACTGAACACAAAAGGCATTATAAGAGATCTGGGAACACAGGTTGACAGCAACCTCTGTTTTGGCCACCACATTGCCACTGTGGTCAGAAAGTCCTTCTATGTGGCACATCTCATTACTAAGGGTTTTGCATCCAGGAAGAAAGAGGTCATTGTCTCACTCTACTCTTTCCTCATTAGGCCAATCATTGAGTACAATACCCCATTTGGCAGACACCTGCAACAACTGGAGGGGCCACAAAAGTACTCACAAAGAGGATCCTAGGCCTTAAACACTTGTCCTGTATGGACAGACTGAAAAAACTCCAACTATTCTCTGTCTCATATCACCTACTTAGAGGCGATCTCTGCTTGACTTACAAAGCCATGTTTGACCCAGCTCTGTTAGAAATGCTACATCTAAAGAAATCCCAATCCTTCCACACCACATGCTCCAGAAACCTCAATCTCATTACCACAATCAACAGAACATGCTGGAGGGACAGGTTCATAACTTAGACACTGCCCATGCTATGGAACAGACTTCCCACATGTCAAGCAGAGCACCTCACTGGCCCTCTTCAAGAGAAATCTTGATGGGTGGATGGGAAATAGAAAATTCACCCCTGGGATTACTCCAGTGGCTCTGTTCAGCAGAACAACTGGGAACTAAGGTCGGATGGCATGATGCCAGGGTAATCCTATTGGCTATGCTTGTAAAGTATCCAGGGCCATTAGCCTAGTACACACCTATGATCCTATGAACCTATGAGCACACTTTTCTAAAACAGGAAAGTTTTCATGCTCTTTTCTGTTTTTTTTTTTTTTGTTTTTTTTTTAATCAGTGTTTGGATGACAGTTTTAATTTGGGTTTGACACTGGGTATTGAGAGCTGAATAAAGAAATAAAAAAAATGTTGTTCCTTATTTACAATGATGTTGAAAAGTGTATGCCACAATGTACACTTTAGAAGGCTGGAAGTCAAGGGGTGTACACTAATGTTTTGGGGAAAGTGTGCAGTTGTTTTTACCACGTGGTGCTACTGCCTTTTCTTACGGTTGAGCACATTTATTTATTATGTTAATTAGGGCTATAACTGTGATTGATATAGCTTTTTTTACTTTAGGACATTATTTTATCTAACATTTAATACAGTATATTTTTGCACTAATGTGTATGTGTGTGTAATGTATACATCTGTTTAGAATTAAGGATGTTTTCATCATGCAAGTAATTACTATCCTGGCATATGGTTGTCCATGATCCACTCAGTGAGCAGCACTGTGAAAGAGGTGTGGCTTGGTCAGCTGTTTAAGGGAGTGGACAGGCAGCAATGTGCTGATGTGAGTGTGGCTTTTTGGAGGCAGCAGTGTGGGAAATGTACAAATCTGAAAATCCTGGCTATGCCCCTGATAGGTTCATAGGTTCATAGGTTGGTACTAGGCTATCGGCGTTAGGGCCTATACAAGCCTAGCCAAACAATTCCCCAGATATTTCTTCCCACAATATTTACTTCCCTGGACCCCTGTCTAGCAGGGCAACTGATGTGATCCCCAGGGTGAATTTCCTATCTCCCATCCAATCATCAAGGTTCCTTTGGAAGAGGACCAAAGAGGTGCTCTGCTTGACATGTATGGGTAGTCTATTCCAGAGTATGGGGAGTCTCTGGGTTAGCAACCTATCCCTCCAGCAAGTTTTGTTCTTTGTGATGACAAGATTTAGATCCCTGGAGCATGTGGCTTTGAGGGATAGGGATTTCTTTAAGTGCAGCATATCCAACAGCTCAGGGATTGACATGGCCTTGTATGTTAAACAGAAATCGCCTCTGAGTAGATGATATGCTACAGAGTATAGCTGGAGTTTTTTTAGATGGTCAGCATAGGGCATCTGCTTTAGGACTGTGATTCTTTTAGTGAGGTATTTCTGTGGCCTTTCCATCTGTTGCAGATGTGAGGTACATACCAAACAGGTCATTGTACTCTATAATGGGTCTAATGAGGGATGAGTACAGTGGGACAATGACCTCCTTTTTTCTGGATGAAATGCACTTAGTGATGAGGTGTGCCACATAGAAGGATTTCCTGACTGTTGTGGTGATGTGGTTATCGAAGGTGAGACCACTGTCCACCTGTGTCCCTAAGTCTCTCATCACAATTTTGGTGTTTAGTGTACTGCCACCTATGTGGTAATTCATGGGTACATGGTTATTCCCAAAGGGAATAAGTATACATTTATTAGCATTCAGCTTGAGCCCATGGCTCTGGCACCAAGCATCTGTTTCTGTAAGGCCCTTTTGTAGAATATCCACATCATTTAGGGATTCAATAATGGCTCCCAGTTTGCAGTTATCTGTGAACTTTGTTAGTCAGAGTCCCTTAGTATTGGCCTGTACTTCAGAGAAGTAGATGCCAAACAAGAACAGTCCCAAGACTGAACCCTGAGGTACTCCACTTGTCACCTGGCTGGAGCTGAATTTGGAGCCAGCTACTTTTACAGTCTGGGTTCTGTCAGTAAACCAGTTGGCAACCCATCGAGTGATGTAGGGATTTATGGCCAGCTTAGTAAGTTTAACTATGATTCCAGAGTAGAGGATGGTGTCAAAGGCCTTGGCGAGGTCCAGATAGGCTGTGTGGACTGACTTACCCTCGTTCACAGCCCTGTAGACTGATTTGAAAAAGTCAGTCATGTTCAGGAGACAAGATCGGACCTTCACAAACCCAAACTGGTTGGGGTCAAGTGTTTGAATGTTGCTAATGTCTTTGTTTATAAGATCCATGATAATGCGTTCTATGCCCTTGCAGATCAGGCTCGTCAGACTGATGGGATGGTAGTTCCCGGGATCCACAGTGGATCCCCCCTTGTGGAGTGGGATAACTGTAGCTGTGCATCACTCAATGGGCACAAAGTCTGAGGTGAGGCTATGATTAAGCATGACACTTAGGTGAGGAGCCAGTTCATTTTAGAGGTCATGTAGTACACAGCCCCCATGGATGCTGTATTCTTAGCTTTTTTATATTGTTGACACTAAATCAATCTGCCAGAATATTGGCAATATCCTTGGGATCAGTATATTTAATGCCAGCAATCATTCTATGTCTATCTACAAATGGCATTCACATAAGTATCAAACAATTATAGATCTGTTCATATGCAATCAGCATATATCTAATTTCATCTCTCAATACTCCCAATATTTCTGTGTGAAAACTTGTATAATTTCTAAGTATTTTGTAGATATGTGTTAATTTGTTTTTGTCAGTGTTTATATTTTGAATAAGTGTAGTCAGGAATAAAATTATTTTAGGTAATGGATATATTAAATGTAAAGGCATTGAATCCAAATTGTTTATGATATATTGTCTACATTCCTGTATGCATAGCCAACAGTTTGAGTCTATGTCATATTTAAGTGTTAGGTTCTCAACAGACTTTATTCTATTTTTTTCTATTAATTGAGACCAATAAATAAGACTTTTCTCTTTGAATAATATCATTTTTGTATTATCTGTTGTGGTGAATATGCCTTGAGTAAATGAAATTGGGAACAGGAGGAAAATCCATGCTTTATAATTAGTGAATTTAAAAATAAAGTTCCTAAATGTTTTTAAAATGAGTAGCAAATACTTTGATTTATGTAACTTATATGAATGTATTGTAAAGATATCTTTTAATATCCAGAAAATAGGATTATTTATTATTAGTGTTTTTTGGATGTTTAGTTTGTTAGAAGAGTCCCAAGCTAATGAGATTAAGTATTGTTTCCATTTAGAAGAATATGTATTATTGATTAGAAAAGAGACTGTGTTAATAATTGAGGATAAAGTATATAATTCCAAATTAGGAAATCTTATGCCACCATTTGTCCAACCAGTCATTCATATGACGTTTTAAGGCTATTCTGGATTTATTAGGATATCATAAACATTTCAATATCAAGGAATTATTTTTTTAATTATTGTTTTAGAGGGAATTAATGAGAGTGATTGAATAATATAAAGTATTTTGGGAAGTGTAGTTATTTTTATGATTGAAAGCCTTTCATCCATGGAAAAGAGTAAACTATTCAATTTTTTATAGAATCTTCAATTTTAATTAAGCAATTATTAAAGTTTAATGATGATATATTTTATATTATTGGTAATCACTATTCCTAAATATGTTATCTGATTATTCTGAGGCATACGTTTTTTATACTTTTGCTGAATTGTGTTTTGTTTTAGATTAATTGGGATGATCTGAGTTTTATTGTTATTAAAACTTAAGCCTGATACTTTTTGAAAATTATTAATATTTTTAAATATGGCAGGAATAGATTTGTAATGTTCTCCCAAAGTTACCAAAATATCATCAGCAAATAATTGAATTTTAGATGAAATATCTGAATTTAACTTATAACCTTCAGTTTTTTCATTATCTCTTACTAAATTGGCACATGGTTCCATAACCAAATATAAATAAAAGGGGGGATAAAGGACATCTCTGCTTAGCCCCTCTTGTAATAGGATTTTTTCTGATGTGGCAGTGCCAATTTTGATATATGCCTGACTCCCTTTATATAGGTTTGTTATAAGATTTATAAAACTATCCGAGAAATTCAATTCTTCTAGCAATATAAATAAGTAGTCCCAGTTAACTGAGTCAAAGGCGCAAATTATATCTAAACCTATTAAGGTTAAAGTTTTGTTTGAGGTTTTTGCCAACTCTATCAAAGTAATTGCTCTTTTTATATTGTCATAGGTAGTTCTATTTGCAATAAAACCTGTTTGATCATCACTTACTAACAGTGGCAAAAAACTTTTTAATCTCTCTGCATATATGGACATAAACATTTTGTAATCGATATTTAATAAAGAGATTGTTCTATATGAAGAACACTTAGTGGGATCTCTATTTTATTTTATTATTGGTGAGATAAAGGTATATTTCCAAGAAGGGGGTATGACAGTGTTGTTTTGGGAAAAGTTAAATACTTTATGAAGAATATTTAAAGTAGATTTTGGTAATAATTTATATATTTCTGGGATAATGCCATCATTCCCAGGGGCTTTGTGTAATTTGAGTTTTTTATCAGATTTTGTATATCTTGTAAAATAGGTTTATCTATTTTGTAAGTTTGATCTCTTGATAATCTATATTTTGTATACTTTGTTATAAATGCCTTAATCATATCTTTTGAATCTACTATCTAGGAGTTCTGATTTATCTAATGAAATAATTCTTTGAATTCTAATAAGATATTGTGTATGTTAGACACACGTTTTTTTTTTCTTTTGGGGGGAATACATCTCCTTAATATGGTTGAGTTTTTTAAGTCTTTTAGTTTTATTTGATAAGATATTTAAAGATCTAAGATTTGTTGAGAAGGTTATAATTTTAAATTTCTCTGTTCTGATCTTTGTTTTGTGGTTTAATATCTCTAGGTATTTTGTATTTAGTTTACTTATCTCTTTCTCTTTGTTTATTCTATCAATATTACTGTCTGAGTTAAGTTTTAGCTTGTCTAATTTACATTGTATATCTAATAGTTCTTTGTCCCAGGATTTTCTTTTATTATTATACCACAAGAGAATTCTCCCATATAGAAAGGCTTTTAAGGCATCCCATATATAAATTTCTGATATATTATTAGTATTATTTAATGTGATAAAATCTTGTATCTCTAAAAGCAAAAGTTCTTTAAATTATTTCAATTTAGTTATGTATGCTGGTATTCTTTTAATTATAATGGTGTGAGTTGTCTTGGTTAGTAATTCAAAAGTTACTGAGTTGTGATCAGACAAGGGGCATGAAATAACCGTTACTTTTATTAAATCATCTGTTAATTCTTTTCATATTAGGAATCTATCTGTTCTAGAGTTTGTTTTATATCTGTGAGCATAATAAGCGTATGGGAGTGAGTCTGAATCTGCAAAGCTATTTATATCTTTTAATATAAACAATTGCATAAAGTCCAATAGTAATTTAGCTGAAGTTAAGATTTTTCTTTTAACTGAAGTGTTAGTATCTGCGTCATTTAATATGCAATTAAAATCACCTGCTATTATTAAGTTACCTTTGGCTAGACTAACTATCCTATTTAAATGCTGTTTGACACTGTTTGAACCAATACCTGGAATACAATATATGTTTATTAAAGTATATATATATATATATATATATATATATATATATATATATATATATATGTATATATATATATATATATATATATATATATATATATATATTTAGATATATTGTGACCGAACAAAACATTCCTTTGTTATCTTTGTATACATCCAGTATTTTAGGCATGGGGCGTGTTTTGCTCCATAATATTTCTACTCCTCTTTTCTTCTCACTATGTTCTGAACTTGTTAAAATTGGATAACATCTGGTGTTTAGCTTATCAATATCTCTAGATATTAAATGTTTCTTGTATGAAGACAAGATGTGATTTATGTATTTTGAGATATTTGAGTAGGCGTCATCTCTTACAGGGGTTGTTTAGACCTTTAATATTTATTGAAATACCCTTTAAGAGAAACATTTATGTTGTGTGTTGTGATTTAAATACATAGAGATTCAATTGTATTCCATTCTGGTAACCATAAGTGCTGGAAAATATATTTATCAAATAAAAAATAAACTGTAGAATATTAAAATTTGTTGTTTTGTTAAAGTCATAAAAATTTGTAACAGAGCATTATAACAAAACTTCAGTATAACAAGTCTACCCAGACCCTTCCTGGAGTTGTAAACTCCTAATTTGAGTAGCATACTCCACTCAGATTATTCTCCCTTCAAATAGCAACAATAACTCAGCTACTGTCAAATAGTAATTTTGTCTGTAATTATTTATATTTACATATTCTTCACTGCTTTTTAAATTATTCATTAAATCAAATTGTATATACGTTTGCTTTTAATATAGTATATTCTATTGATATGTCTGTGTATTCTGGTTTAATTTGTTATACAGTTACATCAGATAGGAAGAATAATCTAAACAATACATTGAACTACTAAACAAGCATATTATTTCAAATAGGGTTGTTTTATATATATATATATATATATATATATATATATACTAATATTTCTTATATAACCTTTAGTAATATTGTATATGTAATGCATATATACAGGTTTATAATCAAATAATGTCTCATAGTGTGTATTTTGTTTTTAAATCTGATTAACTTAAACTCATATAGGATGTAATACTATCTCATTAAATTATAGTCAATAGTGCAGAAAAAAAAAAAACGGTCCAGCAAATAAGGTAGTTCAGGAATGTAACCACCTTCAACTATATCCAAACCTTACCAAGCAAGATATGTTAATGTATTTTATGACATACAAATAAATCTGGCGATACTTTACAGTTAACCCAGCATTCCTGTATATCTAACATTCATCAAGTTGCCTCTTTCCCTAACTAGCATAAATTCTCTAAAAATCAGCGTCACCTAGAGCATTATCTATGTAAAATAGCAAGTGTATGCAGGGAACACTTCAAACAATGACCATTAATGCATTGAGTGTATTTTATATGCGGGGCACCATTTTTGAATATGTATAAACATTTCACCTGTGTATCAGATGCATTTTGCAGTGAAACCACATTTTAACATTCTAAGAAATCTGCATGACTTTTCCAGAGGTTCAAAGTTTACAGAAACAGGAGTCGCAATGATGAGGATGATGTCCTCAGGCTGTTTCTTCATCTGGTTGATCGGAGCCTCTCAAACTGGTTTGAGGGGGAAAAAAATGTCATCTAGGATGAAAGTGGAAATAGTTAATGTCTGCCTCTGCTGTTTTCTAGCCTCGTGTGTCCACGTGGAAGACTTTGAAAACTGGTAAGTGAAAAAATATGCTAGAAAAGCACGAATCGCGCTGGGACTGAATTCAACAGGTTACAATGTAAATGCAGTTTTCGGTGCTTATCTAGTTGTTGCATTCAATCATTAATGCATTATATCATTAAAAAATTACCCTGTTAGTTCACCAACAATATTATATTAGTATATATTTCTCCAAGCCTTCATTATACATTATAGCTTTGAGATTTCCAACAAGTTATATATCTCTATGGAAGCTACATTCAAGCTCCTCCATTCCTCTAAACATCCTTCAATTATTTTCCTTTCCCTATCCCATTCATTCAAACCAATTGAATATCATCAATTAAATTAACTATGTATATAAATACATTCAAAGTGTTAAAAGAAAAAAACAAAAAAGGACTGAGAGAGAAAGAGAGAGGAGAACAAAAAAAAAATGAAGAGAACTAAAATATAACCAAAGTTATCATATTTATATTACTAGCATATAAGACAGGTGCACACAGAGATTATTGATAATTGGATTATAAAAAAAGGGGGGAAAATATTACATACATGCTGTTGTGACCATAAGATTACTTTAAAGTCCTTATGTTTAGATTCAAAGTCTCATTTTAAAAGTCTATTTCTTTATTTCTTAAACTTCTTTTTATTTTCAACAGATTTCCAGCTGTCATTTTTCTCCTAATTTTTTAAGACTTGCTCTAGCACATTCCATGTCTTCAAGCTTTTCAATTATGTTATTGGATTTAACAAAAGTAAGAGCTGAATCCAGATCTTCAAATATTTTGATACCATATTGTAAAAGAATTTAAGCCTGGCCGGAAACAGTAGATGGGTTTTTATTTGTGCCCTTTTTAGTTCTTTAATTAATGGTAGGAAAAGTTTTCTTTTTGCTATCACTATAGGAAAATAATCATTATCAAAATGAACAGGATTGTCATTTAGCTTAATGGGAGCTTTTGCCCAAGCAGTTTTTAGCACTAGTTCTTTGTCATAGGAAGATAAAAATTTCACAATTACAGACTTAGTAGAGTTATTCTTACTAGTTTTAAATGAAGCAGATGATCTGTGTGCCCTCTCGATACCATAGGGTAAAGCTTCCGGCAAATCTAGTACTTCTTGTATCCATGTTGTTAGGAATTTTGAGAGATTGTTTCCCTCTATATTTTCTGGTAAGCCAAAAATTCTGATGTTATTCCTTCGTGACCGGTTCTCTAGATCATCTACTTTGGATTGCTAGTATGTATTTTGTTTCATTAAGAAGTCTATATTACTTTCATCTTTATGTACTCTACTGTCAGTGTCATTAAGTGCTGTTTCAATACCTGAAATTTGTGATTTTTGAAGTTGCAGATCTTCATGTATCTTTTCCATTTTTTAGTGCAATCTTTTTTAAAGTTATCTATCTTTAAATCCATTTTATCCAATTTGGTAGACAGTTCTTGTACATTAGTGAGTAAAGAATGTAAGTCCTTTTTTAGAGAAGACTCTTGATGCAGTGTTTTAGTTGGGAGGGTGGCCTAATGGTTAAGGTGTTTGCCTTACAAACACAAGGTACAGGGTTTGGATCTCACAGGGGATAATTGGCTAGGCTTAAAATGGCTTGCACGGGCAGTTAGCCTAGTACTAACCTAAGAACCTAAGTATCCAAGGTTTTCTTGACAGGAAAATCTCATAATTTCTTCAGAATTTTTATATGTAGTCCAAGGTCTAGTTGTGCAGAATTGATTACTGAAGAAAATAACTTTCTCTGATAAGATTTACTGTTAAATTCCTGTCATACAAGTTTTAAACTGACAGAGCTGAAGAAAACTGCTGCTATTCTAAGCACATCTTGGCCATGCCCCCCACCATTTAGATTCTTGACATAACTATAGAATGCATTGTGGTTGTCTTTGGAATATTTGGCAATTTTATTTTCATAACTAGCTTTGGAGGATTTTATGAGGGATCTCAGCTTTTTACTGAGGCTGGTAAGGGAGTTTTTTGCATCCTGTGATTTTCCTCTTTTCTGCAACAATTTCTTCCTTCTGTTGTATAGTTTGTTTATTGCAGGAGACCACCAGATTGGCTTTCTTTTTTTGGAGGAGAGCATCTTGGTTCTATTTGGGATGGCACGATTCATGCATGAGTGGATGTGCTCGTACAGTGCCTTAGTGTAGAATTCGGTAGTCGAACCTTCAGTTCCATCTACATGGGTGCCATGAAGAAAAAACAATAACACTGGTTATAACAAGGCTAAAACAAGAGCATTTAATGGAGTAAGCGCTTTCACGGATACACCACTTCTTCAAACTGGGTGCCATGAACTTTGTCACTTCTGACTTAAGTAGCATGAAGTTGGTTTTGGAGAAGTTTTTTTTACAGAGGTTTCCTTACTGGGGGATGGGGGTGGGATGTGGATGTCAAGGGTGATTTGATTATGGCCAGACCTGACCAATGAGGGGGTGACCACTGGTGTGGAGCATCTGTCTCCCATGTTAGTAATGGTAGTTGATCCAGGGTGTTGGAATTTACGAATTCCAAGAACCGTTGGGAAAAGGTGTCGGTACCCGAGTAGTTTTACCAGTTAATGGCAGGGTAGTTGAAATCACCCAGTATTAGGGTGTTTGGTGGTATCGTAATATTTTCCAGTATGTTTAGAAAGGTGTAGTGAGAATCTTGGGGCATGGTGGGGGATCTGTAGCAAGCTACAATTTGGATTGCAGTCTTACCAAGTGTTAGTTGCACCTGAAGAATTTCAGATGCATTGTGTTGGACAACTAGCCTGGAGGTGTGAATATCCTTGGTGAATATGGAAACACCTCCACCTTTAGTGTTCTGGTCTTGGTTTGGTGGCTGAAAAGTGTGGAAAGAGTTGTAGCCTGGTATTGCAGGGGTGCTCTTTAGAGTCTTGAACCAGGTCTCAGTTACTGCACAGATATCGATGTTCTCCATTTTTAGGAGTGCCTCAAGAGATGCATTTTGAGGTTTAGACTTCTAGCATTGGGTAGCATTACCTTCAGATTTTGCATGCTTGTATCTGTTACAGTGGTGGTTTTGTCCTTTGAACCTTGCCTGAAAAAGGCACTATGGGGTTGGCAAGAACTTTAGCCAGTAACCTGAATCCTAGGGGTGACAGGTGTAGACCATTTCTGTCAAAGCATTTTGGTTTGTCCATCCGTTCGTCCCAGGCAGACAGATACTGGATTCCCTTTGAATGACACCAGAAGCTTAGCCAATTGTTGAAGTCAATCATTTTGTCCTTATACTGTGGTATCACTGTGGGCGAAGGCAGGATGCTACTCAGGGCTAGGGTCATACCTGCCTGGGCCACATGATCTGAGAGCTCTTCCATGTCTCTTTTCATGTAGTCCAGGGAGGTACGTCTCACGTCATTCACTGCAACATGGACAATGACAGAGTCATATTTGTGCTTGTTGTGGAGTGACTTGAGTGGATGCGTTATGTGGCATATCATGGCACCCGACAGGCAGCTGACTGTAATTTTCTCCTTGCTAAGCCTGGTGAGTGGGACATCAGTGTACCTGACTATAGAGTCACCTATGACTAAAGTGCTGAGTGCGTTGACTTGCCTTAGGGGCTGTTGTTGGGTGGCACACTGGTGTTGTGAGCTATGTTTCACTTTGGTTGTGACTGGTGTTTGTTTGCGTTTCAGCTTTGGAGGTCCTTGTTGCTTGTGCAGGTTAATGTTCAGGGCCTCAGCATATGTGGGTTTAGTGTTGCTATGTGTGGGTGTTGGTGGTGTGGGTTTTGAAGGGTTATGTGTTGCTTGAGGTGTAGTGCAGGTGTTAACCTTCTCCTCTTGACTGTCTAGCACAATCTTGGCTGGAGAGAGTTTTGCTTCCAGTTTGGTTATGTAATTACAGCTCTCACAGGTTGTAGTGTTGGCTTGTAGGAAAAGAGGGTTGTCTGTGCACATGAAGCAGTTGCTGCATTGCCCCAGTATGTCCAGATTCACCAGGTGGACAGGAGAAATCACTGGAAGCTAACCCTTGGACATGCCTGTTTATGTGCTTTTTTTGTAAAGTACAAGAGCTGTTTTCCCTTACCTTTGCAAGGTACTTTGCAGTTATAGGCTGTTTAGTGCCTACAATTAATTTCTCCTTATTAACAAGGAGAGTTGTGTTTGTATCAGTTTAAGGTTTCCTAGTGCTTTCCAGCAGGTCCTAGAGTAAGTGCTAGTCACAGGGGTTCACATTTTAGTGCTACTACTGAGAAACCAGCTAGTTCTAAGGGAAAATCTGAAGAGCAGACTTTCTGGCACCTGGAATAGTTTAACCATAGCCCTGTGGTGCTGCACAATGGAAAAGAATGCACAAACACATGCATTTTTAAGCCAGAAAGTTGAAAGGGATGGAAATCAGCCCAAAATGGTGAATAAAATTACAATTTCAGAGCTGGAAACCACTCCTCTGGTATTAGATAGGCAGTATAATGCTCACCACTCCCACTGGTAAGCAGTAAGATTTCCCTCTACCACTGCAAGGTCTAGATAGCTCTGAGCACAGAAAATAAAGTCCTGAAACTAGCAAAGCCTGGGATCTGGACTACATTAACTAGGAAAGGTGGGAAACGAGCAAACAAGATAGTATTTGTTTGTTTTTGTTATGGTTAAAACAGGCTAAACAATGCAATAATACAGTAAATAAACACAGAAAATGCTAACGCACTTTAGTGTGTAGCCCTAAACAGTAAATGCAATTAAAACTCTACAAAATTAGCAATTTAAAACTTTTTGAATGAAGCAAGGCAAGTGCACAACTGAAAAATGATTTAAGAGGCAGTAATACAGTAGAATAAGTAGCTAGTCTACATATACAGAAAAGTCTATATGTACAGAAAAACAGCTAAAACACACTAAAACAATTCAGATGCAGTGCAACCTAGAGCACTTGAGTTGTAGCAATATTAAGGCAAATACAGTTTTAATAAATGCTCTAAAATATACTCTATATTTCCAAAATGTTTGAGAAGCACAATCAGAACACAAGGAGATTCAGGAATTTTTTTTTTTTTTTTTAAGAAAGGGAGAAAGGAGGAACAGAAGGAAAGAAACTAAGGTGGTTGGCCTTCTCAGATGTTCTCTCTGTATTAGCTAGAATGAGCCAATGACACTAGACTGGGAGGAGTGTCCCAGATCAAATTTACAGAAGGGGTGGGCAACTGCCAAACCACCATGTATAACAGCAAGACACCAACAGGGAGAGAGGGTCGGGAACAATACTAAAGCTAGTAGCCTACACTCTTTTAGACAGTAAACACTACGGAAATGTTTATCACAGCAGTGAGCCACAAAATGAAAGTTTTTAAACAGATAAGGGAGCACAGTGAAATACAGTGAAACTAGCTATAAAGCATTACAAACAGTATGACAGTAAAAAACTTATTTCTCAGGCACTGTAAGGCAGACAATTTTAGTTTAACAATGCAGATTAGTTAATAGCAATAAAATACAGTAAAAAATATGCAGCAGTTAGTAAAAAGTGCTATATATAAATTGCTAGAAGCAATGACCAGTATAAATAAGCCAAAAAACAGGATACTTATTGTTATATATCTCAGATCAGAGTGGCAGTCAATGCCCCTCCTCCACTCGGCTCAGTGTGTATAGCAGTGTGTATTGCAGCAATCACTCTAACTAGCCTCCCCTTTCTTTTCAGCCATTTTGATACAGTGAAATTACTGATGAGAGGAGTTGCACAACCAGATGTTCCTGGAAAATCACCTGCAGGTCTTCAAAGTCCAAACAAATTTCTTCCAGCTGTACCTGTGAGTCAAGATCTAGTAGCTGTGACTCCACGTCCTGAATGTGAGCAGGCCTGTGCTACATCCAGTTGCACCTATGACTGGATTTATGATGTGACTGAGGTTGAGACCAAGATGGGATTTGACAAAAACACATGCAATATCCTCCAGCAAGATGGCCTTCAATCAAGTGCCATGACTGTGGACTACACAAGTACTGCAGGACATGTGCAACTCTCCAGACATTCTACCACTCACACTGCAGTTTGTTACAGCATGAACGATGCCATAAAAGATCATTACGTTGGCTTGTAGAAATGCAGTCATCTTACAGATATTGACAAACAGACTGACTTGACCATGCAGTGTCCATCCCCTGAAGGCTTTGAGTTCCTTAAGCATGGAGTATTCTGGAAGCCAGCAAAGCAGAAGATTCAGTCCACAACTTCTGCACAAATTCAAGTTTGCATAGTATTCCCAGAGTTTGGATGGAGTCTTCTGCGAACCAAGCCTTGTCTTCAGCATAGCTAGAGACAGTGTATTGGTCCCCATACCTATGACTAAGTGGTCTAATGCAAGGAAGATTTTGAATGACACAGCAAGTCAAAGAACCATGGAAATGTACTTGCAAAGTTGGAGGCATTTCTAGAAGTATGCTCTGGTCAACTGCAAACAGCTTATCAGTGCATTACACAGAAAGATAAGAAGTTGCAGGAATGCACCGTTCATGACTTGAGATGTATCGTGCAGATAGTCCATCTTTTTGAAAGACAGAACTTACCACTTCATTAAAAACTGACTTGCACAGGAAACTTAAAAACATTGTTTGAGTGCATTGCAGAAATGGACTCTTTACTCACTGACCATTTAAGGGAGGGTCCATGAAATGCACTGTACACTTTGGCAGAAATTTAAAATGAAATTATTAATATTATTGAGTTACAGATTCAGAGAAATATTTTAAGTAAATTTAAAGAGGCAAAGTTCTTCAGTTTAATTACTGATGGAACAACTGACATCTCCCACAAGGAGCAAGTGCATCTGGCTCTAGTTTACTTTCATAGAAGTGATGGAACTGTACAAATACATAAAGACTTCATTGAATTTGCTGAAGCATGTGACACCACAGGAAAGCTGTCCTCTTTCTACAGAGACTTACAGCATGGGGGGGTGTACAAAGAGCTATTGCGAGGACAAGGCTATGACACAGGAAGCAACATGTCTGCCCATTTTAATGGTATGCAAGCAAAGATCCGAGCCCTGTTTCCAGAAGCTGTGTACACTGCCTGTAAAGCACACCACATTACCTCTACCATAGTTCATTCGTGAGTAATACATGATATGCAAACTCTCTTGATACCTGTAGGAAAGTAATAGCAATGCTAAATTCATCCACTAAATATCACAATGCATATTTAGCTCGCATTAAGAAAGTCACAAAGTTCCCATGGACGTCTGTCTAAACATGTAAGCTATGAATATTTGAGTATGAATATGAAGATGAAGACAGAAGTACTTCACTTCTGGTATCTGGCAACACCTGGTGAATGAGTCAAGATGATTGCCTGCACATGTTCAAGAATACATATGTCATCCTTGTCACCATTTCAGAGTATATTGCTGAGTATGACAAAGATGCTGACGGATATCTGTACTCTTTTACAAAATTCAGTTTCATTGTAGCTCTGATTGCAATGGGGCCTGTGCTTGATATGATTACGCCACTGCATCTGTACCTGCAACAGGAGCAGATTGACTTGATTAAGGCTTGTGAAGAAGCAAAGGTTGTCACTTGACACTCTTCAAACAATGAGATCAAATGCTGACAATAATTTTTTAGAGCTGTATGAAGAAATCAAACAGCTGTCAGCCAGAGTCATGGTAGAAGAAAGTGTTCCAAGGATCTGTGGAAGGCAGACACAAAGAAGCAACAATGGTGCTGCTGACCCAGAGGAGTACTACTGAAGGAACATGCTCATTCCATTCCTGGATCATGTCATAGGCAAAATAAAAATCCAGCTTATAGAATACTGCTCATATTTCATTGCACAGTATCTGGTGCCAAACATGCTACATGCTTTGGAAAATGATAAGAAAGTGGTGTAATTGTACAATGTATGCAAGACTTACATATCCAGTCTTCCCAGTTTTAAAAAATAAGCTTCACAAATGGGTGGGCATATGGAGAGCAGTTGGACGAGATAAGCTGCCATCCACCATCATTTCAACCTTATATTAGTTGAATCCAGCATTTTTTTCCAAATATAAACAATGCATTAACAATTCTAGCCACCATAACAGCGAGTGTTTCCTCTGCAGAGTGGTAGTTCAGTGCTCTATGACACATTAAGACCTGGCTAGGAAACAGTATATCTGATGTACGCTTAAATGGATTGGCCTTGATGTACAAGCATGATGACATCGATGTTGATATCACACAGGTGAAGAAAGATTTTGATGCATGGATTGATTGCTGGTTAATAGTCTTTCCAAGGTGGTACAGCAGACTATCAGGATGATGGCAGCTGAGTACTCATGGCTGGTTGCACATTGTTGTGTGCTGACAGTATGCTGCGGATGGGTGGCCTCCCCTTTTGACTGGATTATGGCCTGCTTGGTGTGAATCGTTTAGGCTGCACTTGTCAAATGACATGAGAATCAGAGCAGCCAACAGCTCAGCCCAGTTGGCTTCCCTTTGGACTGGACTGAGGGCTGCTTACTGCAAATGGTTTAGGTTGCTTTTATAAATACACCAAAACCAGAGCAGTCAACAGCTCCCAGCACCAGGTATGTCATACTGTCCACTGTGTGCAAGATTTTTTGTGTGAATGGACCCTCTGTGTGACTGGACATCTTGATGTAAAGGGGTTTGCTGCAGTGAATGGCTCAGGCTGTCTCCCCCTGTTGACTGGGTAGTGGATTGCTGCCTGTGAATGGTATAGGCTGCTATTAAATGCACCTAAACCAGAGCAGTCAACAGTCCTGTCAAGATCACTTCCCTTTGGACTAGATTGTGGGCTGCTTAATGCGAATGGTTTAGGCTGATTTTTTAAGGTATCAAAACCAGAGCAGTCATCAGATCCCAGAAGCAGTTACTGTCCACTATAATTGGTGTATGGTGGTGTGAATGGACCTCTGTGGGACTGGCCATCTTGTGGTAGAGGGGTTTGTTGCACTGAATGGCTCAGGCTGCCTTCTCCTTTTGACTGGGTTGTGGGCTGCTTCCTGTGAATGGCTTAGGCCACTACTAAATGCACTTAAACCAGAGCAGCCAGCAGCCCAGCTGGCTTCCCTTTGACTGGATTATGGGCTGCTTATTGCAAATGGTTTAGGCTGCATTTTTTTAAGTTATCAAAACTATCGCAGTTAGTGGCCAAGTGGTGTGCACGAGTAGGCATGCACGCGTGCGTGTGTGTGTGTGTGTGTGTGTGTGTGTGTGTGTGTGTGTGTGTGTGTGTGTGTGTGTGTGTGTGTGTGTGCGTGTGTTTGTGTGTGTGTGTGTGTGTGTGTGTGTGTGTGTGTGTGTGATGAATGTACCTCTGTGAGGCCGGCTGCCTTGATGTAGTACAGAGGCTTGTTGTAGTGAATCACCTCTACTAAATGCCAGTTAAGAGTGACTATGTACATCTCAGAAGACTACATTTGAAGGGCAGAATAGATGCACAGAGGCAGGTGGGCAAGGCAGCTTGGATGCATGAGGAGTTAGCAGCACCAGTCCTTAGAGTATAAATTGAAAAACCTGTCTACACACCTAATCCCATGGATTAGGGTGTGTCACAATAAAATTTCATATACTTCATAGATTAGTACTAAGCTAACTGCCTTGCAAGCCATTTTAAGCCTAGCCAATTATCCCTTGTGAGACTCAAACCCTGAACCGTGTGTTTGTAAGGCAAACACCTTAACCATTAGGCCACCCTCCCAACTTGATTGCATGCTTTCAAGCAGTATTTAAACTTATTCTGAAAACTAAATTGTAAGGTAGTCACAAATACAAAATAGCATTATAATTACATTAGCATAATGGGCACAATATAGTTTAAATGATAACAAATATTCAGTAAACATGCTCCATTTAAGTTTAACACTGAAGGCTTAAATGGCTGACTGGTAGAATTCTACTAAGGGATACTAGTTTGGCAGAAAGATTGTCTTATACTTACTAAAATAAAGTTAATAAAACAGTATAGCTATGTAAGGTATGCTTTTTCACAAACCAGGAATTCTTGTCCAAAGTTTAACTCTTGTTACAAATTCATTCAGACAAGCCTATTGCATTGAACTAGAGGTTGTTGCTATATAGAATTATACCATTTTGCATTATCAGTGCTTTTTTTCCATTTCCCCAAAAATAAATATAAACCTGTAATTAATATTCCCAAATGCCTTAGATATATGTATAAGATGGACTTCTTCTCAGTCTAGAATATGTAATCACATAACTTGTGAATGAATAAAGCTATGCTCATTCTCTTTAGTGGATAGCACAGATGATTATGGCTCTGAGCTCTTAATGAACTGTTCCCTTGTCAGTAAAGGTACAGGACCTGACTACTTCCACCTCCATTTGCCTACATTTTGACTCTAAGCAAGTCACTTAACCAGGCAGTGCTCTCACGTCAGCCCTGAAAAAGCATGTTTGTGTCCAGTGGTTTTAGGGCATATATTGCATCATCGAAAGCTGAGAATATTGAATCTGATATTGTCGACACGACAATAGTGAATGTTCAGAACATCGAACGTGTAAATGGAAATCTCTGTAAAGGGAGATTTCCATTTACTTTAATG
Organism: Protopterus annectens; assembly: GCF_019279795.1. NCBI lineage: Eukaryota > Metazoa > Chordata > Ceratodontiformes > Protopteridae > Protopterus > Protopterus annectens. Next base: position 43,457,668 of record NC_056736.1, read on the forward strand.
TAGTACGGTCTCGGAGTTGGTATATTTAAGTAGTGGGGGGCAGGGGGGCTTGCTACACCCTTTAGTTTTTTTTTTTTTTATTATTATTTTTTCAGAACATTCAATGTTTTCATAGTTCGATCATTAAAGATCGATCTTTAGTGATTCGAACTATGAAATCTTCATTTTTCTAATATAGACCCTGGTTTTAGGTTAATAAATGAATAAAATAATAAAAACATATAATTTGTTAATTCATTATCTGTGCATGTTTATTTGATGCACTTTATGAAATTTATATATTATTAGTCTATTTCCCACCAGTTTTGAAGGGTCTATATTAGATCATCGAACGCTTAGAAAAGCGAGCGATGATTTATCGACCCAATGTAAGTGAAAGATTACAAACTCAAATGCTTAGAACAGCGATTTTTTTCCAAGGGAAAAAAATCGCTGTTCCAAAAAAAAAATACACTTAAAACATAACATAAAGTTGGGGGCTTTGCCCCCCACACTCCCCCTACTTATATATACCAACTCCGAGATTTCACTACATTGACAAAAATGGCAAAGTAATGGACACGGCCAAGCAATTTCTTTCCCAGGAAAAGATTTCGCTTATATGCCACTTCGTCATTTTGCCTTTTCATCTTTTCAAGTTCAACCAAGACACATTCAAATGAATGCGTCTTTGGTCATCTAATAGGAACACATTTTGAACTATCTCTTCCTCTGTGAATAAGTTTAACCAAATCTGAACCAAAAAGATATTGATCTTATTTAAAAAGGTTCATATGTGCACCTAACTTACCATATTTACTTGGAGTTATTGTTTTAATGTACAAGTTTGTTTTCTGGTTTTAAAAATAAATTAAAAAAATATATGTACAAAACAAATTAACTGGATATCAGGAAAATATTAATTATTTCACTTTGGAATACACAGCGGTTAAGCTGGCACCATGCAATTCAGTAATGGTTTGGTCAGTGTTTTCATGAATAAGTCCATGGATTCTGCTGAAAAGCTGTTATAGGAAGGGTTAAATTTCTTCGGATGCATACTTTTATAACCATTTTGTAATTAAATATAAAATACATAATTCATTGATATTATAGGCTGGATAAAAACTTCTCTTCTTTCTAATCCAAGATAGCTACTGTTAAAGTAAATCAAAAGAGAGTAGGTAAGTGATCACAATGGAGGCTACTGCATCTGATATATAAATAATTAAGTACAACTTGACTGTTGTAATGCAAACACTTTTCAAAGCTTTTTTTCTTCTGTGTCAATTTCTTGAAGTATTACTATAAGCAGAATTGTACATACTTTGGTCAAAATGAACTTGTAAGTACTGAGATGAACCCGGATGTGCTGAAGAAAAAGCTAGTGATCAGTGAGTGTTCTTTGAGGCCTTCCAACAAAGAAGAAAAAACCCATATGTTGTGTAATTGTTAGCAGTTATATGGAACTGCTATTGATTCATATCTTATTTTACTTTGTAGCTGCAGTGATATTCATGAGCTCAGACTATAAACAAATTATAAAGGTCACCTGCTCCTTCAAATGCTAATAATTGTCTCTGCCACTCTGGTTTTTAAAGTGCTCAGTAATTACCATGATGCAAAAGCTGTCAGGAAGATATGATGACACCAATAAGGACATACTGTCACTCAGCAAAGCTTGATTAGAATGAGTAATACAAAGCTTGGCACTGTAAGGTAATATATCCTTAACACAGAACCATCAGATACATTCTGAAATGTTTCTAATAAAATCTCAGCATTTATTCTCTTCGTAGCAGCCCATAGCAGATCAACGGTGAAATGATATTAGTTTATTTCTGTGAAGACCATATTCATAATTATGATTTTCAGTCTGAAATCTATACATTTTCAGTTAAACTTTTGTGATAATGCAGATATAATCTAAGCTGAGAAAAAAAAGCGCACTAGAAATATTAAAAGAAGATTTACAATCTCCATAGAAATGGTTACCGTCAGTCATGAAAATTACAGTGGCAAGACTGTAGTACAGCTTGATGATGAATAGACATACTGTAGCAATCTGGTTATTTCACAACACTAAGTTCCAGATATATGTCACTTCTGTTCTCCTTCATAGTAATCTGCAAAGTTATTCTAATGACAGAATTGTCACCTGACACACTAATCATCAAATCTCTGCAAGCATGCAGAGATTTAACTATGATCATATGGAGTTACACATCAAAAACATTGTCTGACTCTACCCACATATATACGCATACAATGCACCTTGTGGTTGCTGGGTCAAAACGGATCCCAAACGTCAAGCAAGTGGATTTTGAAGAGTGAGCTTAATTTAAATTACTATGCACTTGGAACAAAATATGTCAACTACATCGCGCACAAATGAGGTTTTGGAACAAATCAATTTGTTCAGGGATATCTTACGGGGAGGGTCAGGTAGGAATAGTAATGGGAGTTAAGATGTAGGTGGAATAATGTTAGTGTGGTGAGGATGGAAGGGTTAAATTGGGAAAGTAGGAGGGTTTTGGGGAAATGAGGTAAGTGCAAGGAGGGACTTAACTGGTTTTGTGTCAGTGTATCTGGTAAGGGACCAGATTTTGGCAAGAATTTGCTACCTGCCCCCCCCCCCTTTTTAGGAACATTGAGGATTGTGTGGTTATTTTATAGGCTTGGGGTTTAGGCAGAGAAGAGAGACAAGCTTATCCCTCTTCTGTTCCTCTTCTAGTGTTGGATGTTTAATTCAATGAGTTGGGGAATGAAAGTGAGCTGTGGGATGCTGCTTGATAAGTAAAAGCAAGCAAAGAAAGGTGAGGGCACTGTTTATTTGGTTTGGGTAAGTAGGGTTACAGTGCCTTAGTAAATAGTTATATGGGTGCTCATGCTCTGATCAATAAATTAGAATATTGTTTAATAAGGTTATGTTTATTGAAGTTTAATAAATGTTATCAAATGTCATTTAGTAAGGTGTATTTCCTGAAGGGGACCAGGACAAAAGATTGTTATGGTGCTATTACAGCTTGAGGATCTACTAAATAGTCACTGGGTATTCAAAATAAAGAAAAAAAATATTTCATATGTTACCATAAGATGCAAGTAGCAAACTGAAAGCATTTAGATCAAAGTAAGTGGTCATTCAAGGGCACTTTCAATCATAGTCCAATACTCAGCATCAAGCACAAATGCAGTGGGTGTTCTACAAGTGGACAAAGTATGATTTTTCGAGCATCTCTTGCCTGAGGCACAAGATGTCGAGGAGCAGAATGCCAATCTTTGCTTCCCATCTGAAATCATTGTCAGTCTGGTTTATAAGTGTGAAATGTGTAGCTGTTAGACAGACCAAACAAAAGCTGGTGTCTCTGGACCCAAAGACACTCTTCTTGAAAAAATCCAATGAAAAAAACACCAAAAAGTTTAAATTCAAACACTTTAATGGAGTAAAAACAATAAAAATAAGTGCTTTCATTTAAAACAGTGTTAAACTTCATCAGACATGGTGCTAAGCACATCTGCTCTTTAAATATAAACAGTTTACATTTGATTGGTTAAGCTCCTGCTTACTACACCACCACCAAGCCTTGTTTTAAAGTTACAGTGTTATAATTACTTATGAATGGTATTTTAACTGTACAAAAGTATATTGCTGAATGTGGGATTATAAAGCATAAACAAACCACATGTGCTGGCTCTAAACAATTTCTTTCTCTCCAGAGCCTTTAACTTTAAAACTGGAGTAATTGACCTACGTTCATTAATACCTGGCCAGCTATCAGCTTATAGATGCACTTGCCATTTTAACTCTTTTAGTTCCAAGTAAACCCCCCATATTTTCTTGTCATCAATAATAACTTGGTCTATGACCATAATCATAAATTGATGTCCTACTTGGTCGCTAATGTGTTTAACAAAAGCATTATTTAAGTTGTTCCTTCTGATGGGATATTTGTGCCCATAAATTCTCTGGCAATACCACCTCTCCATTTTGCCAATATAGAATACTGAGCATGCATCACAGACAGCAATATATACCACTGCTTTTGATTTACAATTATATTTCCCTTTTATTCGATATATTTTGTTCCTTACAATAAAACTGTCTCCTGTTTTTATTTTGTGACACCAAGTGCATGTTCCACATCTAATCATACCATGCATGCCATTGAGATTTTCTTGCCATGTATATCTTAATAAATCCTTGAATGATTCCCTTCCGATAAACTATGGTGGGTCTTTCACCTACATTATTCCTAACACTAGGGTCATCTAACAAAGTGGACTAATTTTTCTCAAATATCTATTTCAGACTTCTACAATCTTCACTATAAGTAATGATAAGGGTTTTAGAAAAGTCCTGGTTATTGGTTGGGTACGAGTCTTGTATTGGTTGACCTTCAAGTAGGGAAGGGTTATTACCTAGAACAGTACTCACATTCATATAGATGTTCTGCCTGCTCAATATACCCATGCTGTTCCTACTGTTTAAAATGGGTTTAAAATAACCCCCTTCTCTTTTGTTGGTTACTTCCTGCACCAGCTCATCAATCAAATTACTTGGGTACGCTCTTTTCAAAAACATAAAGCGTAAGGTGTCACATTCTTCTATGAAAATCTTCCTGTCTGGTCACCATATGAGCAGCTCTCACCCACTGTCCTTTAATGACAGATCTCTTTTGATGTTCTGAGTGTGAGCTGCTGTAGTGTAGGAAACAGTTTGAATATGCTTCCTTCCTATGTATTGTGACTCTATATCTCTTACTGATTTCATCTTTGACTAAGTGGACATCTAAGTAATCCATGTAATTCAAGTTAGCATTCCAAGTAAAATGCAGGAAAGTGGTCGTACTGTTAATGTCTTTTAAAAATACTTTAAGGGTCTCTTCTGTAACTTTCCAAATCAAGCTGATATCATTCTGAAACCTATAGTATGTTCTAATATGGTTATTATGCCTTTTCCAGTATGCCATGATGATGTCAGCGTATGTTCCTCCACAAGGAGAGTCCATGGCAATTCCTTTTTTCTGCAAATAGTACTTGTTATTGAAAGAAAAATTATTACAAAGAACTAACTCCAACAATTCCACAATGAGGTTAATTTTCTCTTGGGGTTTTCCTTGCTCTAATAATGTCTCGTTTACCCATTTCAAACCAGTTAGTTGAGGAATAACTGTGTACAAATCGCACACATCAGTGGTTACCATTATATCTTTCTGGTCATATTCAATCCCATTTATAAATTCTAATAAGGACCGTGAATCTTTGCAAATCTGTCCTTCTTTTTTAGCACTTTTTTAAGTTCATAATCTAAATATTTGGCACATGATGATGTTATGGAATCCCTTCTGTCCGCAAGTGGCTGTATGGGGGGGTGGGGGTTATCAATATTTTTGTGGATCTTGGGGATTCCAAAAAACAGAACTCTTGGTATCATGATGTTTAAATAATTATATAAGTTAAGGTCTATCCTTTTCTCTAAGAAAATATCACTTAACTGGGTGTTAATTTTTCTGTATGCCCCATTTAGTTCATTTAATGAAACTTCTTCATATGTGTCAGTATTCAAAATGTTATTCATTTTATTGCTATACATATGTGCACTCATTACTACAGCCCCTCCACCTTTATCTGGTTTCGTTATTCTAACTTTCTCTGTAATAGTTTTAGGGAATCTTGTTCCTGTCTGTTTAGGTTTCCATTATTAACTCTCACTTTTTTCTATGAGTATATAAATTCTTCAAATCCATTTGACAACATTTTTCATAGTTAGTTAACTAGGGGTGGAGAGGTGGGTTACATATGGAACTAATACTGTACTTATTGTTCCCCCTATTATACATGTTATCCTGATATAGTAATGAAAAATTCAATTTTCTTAGATATAGTTTCAAATCTATAACAGTGTTGGTAAAATTAGATAACTTAGTGGGAACAAATGTCATGCTTTTGGCTAATAAATTAGCCACATTATTGTCAATACATACTTCAGAAAAATTATACACTTCTTTTTCTTGGTTTAAAACTATTATGCTTTTGTTAGTCACAGTATTTTCCTCTTTACATCTTCATGTTGTTGAATCATTACCTCAAGTTCATAAGTCGCATTTGTAACTGAACTCAATGATTCATAAACCAAGTTCATATTCTCCAGTTCTTGTTCTTGGGCCTCACTTACCTTTAGGTATTTGGTTTTGATTTACATATTTGCATGTTAATGTGTCAAAGTAAGTGGTCATTCAAGGACACTTTCAATCTTAGTCCTAAACTCAGCATCAAGCATAAATGCAGTGGGTGTTCTACAAGTGGACAAAGTATGATTTTTCGAGCATCACTTGCCTGACGTACAAGATGCCGAGGAACAGAATGCCAATCTTTGCTTCCAATCTGAAATCATTGTCAGTCTGGTTTGTAAGTGTGAAATGTGCAGCTCTTAGGTAACCATACTAACATAGCATCTTAACTACACAACCAGTTGTCTAAGAGCCTCCATAAATAATGAATACACTCACTTAATCATATTTCCTTGCTCACACTCTTTCCCTCAAATTCTTTTGTAAAAACATTAAAATAATTGATTTTTTTTCTAAATTCTCTCTTTCTTAGCCTAAATGCATTCTTTATCTGTTTCCAGCCCATATTGGTAGACAGTGGCAGCTGATCATGGGGAGGTAGAAGTATGCTATTTGCTGGAATATTTAATGAAGAAATAGATTAAGAATTGGATCCTGACACTTTTAAACAAGTGACTTATAGATTTTTTGGCAGTGTTTAAAATGTTAAGTATGACAATGTAGCTGTATAGTGTAATAAGCATAAAACATGGATATTAACTAAACAGAAAAATTAAAACAAAGCATCAGACTACTTATGGGACTCAATCACCTCTTTCTCATCAAAGTAGATAGGCAACTAAGATGGTTAGTTAGGTCAAGCAAAGCCAACTTTGAAGTTAAGGTATCCTCTCAGGTGAAAGGTAAGACCTTCTACTGCTATTTCAGAGAACTTAAGGGCAGACATCAATGAGCTGAACTGGTGGTTAATGGTGCCACATTCACTGAGTCTGATGATATAGCAGACTTGTTAGCAGCCAAATTCTTTTCCAACTTTACCCCTGTCTCAGCCTCCAAACATCACCCCATAAAACCCTCAAACATAACCTATCCAACTATAACTAAGAAGCATGTACCAGCTGTACTCACTAAAGCCAAGAAAACGACAGCAGTGGGCCCCAATAACATCCCAAGCTGCCTCCTGAATAGTTTAAAATATGGCTTATTAGGACTACTGAGGTCAATATTTAACTACTGCCTTAAAACAGGCTTTGTGCCATGTGAATGGAGGACTGTGATGGTCATCCCCCTACAAAAGGGAGGACCTTCAATGGATCCTGGTATCTACAGACCCATTAGTCTGATTAGTCTTATTTGCAAAGCCATGGGAAGAATTATCATGGAACTTATCAACAAGGACATAGGAGAACTTGAGACATTGGATTCATCCCAGTTTGGCTTTGTCAAAGGAAGGTCATGCTTACTGAATCTTGGTGGACTTCTTTGAAAAGGTCACTAAGGCAATGGATGAGGGGAAAACTGTGCATACTGAATGCCTAGATCTAGCTAAGGCATGTGTCTCAGTACCCCACTTGGGCATTATCAACAAACTTACAAAACTAGTTATAAACCCCTTTATAACATGATGGATAGCTAGCTGGCTGATTGATAGGATTCAGGAGATTAGAATTAGTGAGGGCACCTCCACAAAGAGGTTAGTTACTAGTCCAGTCACCCAGGGTACTGTGCTAGGCCCACTCCTCTTTGGCATCTACTTCTTAGATGTCAAAGCCAATGTTAAAGGCCTCTGGCTAACCAAGTTCACAGATGATTGCAAACTGGGAAGTATCATTGAATCACCCCAATATGAGAGCACCCTTCAGGAAGGTCTAATACAGATAGACGCTTGGTGTCAAAACCATGGCTTAAAACTCAATACCAATCAATGTATTGTAGTACCTTTTGTGAAGTTTGCCAGCCTGGGTAACTATATCATCAATAAAACACCCTTAAAAGTCGATTCGCTAGTCAGAGGTCTGGAAACCCATGACTCATGTAGATAGTAATCTAGCCTTTGACCAACATGTGTTCATGGTAGTATGAAAATCCTTCTATGTTGCTCAACTTCTAAGCAAGGGCATGGCATCTAGGTACAGAGAGTGACTGTTTGTGAGCAATAAAGCTGCTTTATGTTTTACCTGCCCAATGTTGTTTTCTGTTTTAAGAAATCTGCTTGGCCTGGTGATTTTGTTCTTTGTGAGAGATAGACACATAGATTAGCTAGGCTGCATATTTCACATGCTTTTTCCACTGGTTAAATTGTTTGAGTGATACTTAAATATACAGTGAATTTCTGGACTTTTGTCACTTTCTGATAAGATTTCAAGCCTGCATAAACAAAAGCTCTGCTGGTGATTCACTGCTAGTTTTTCCCCACCTGCCTTGCCCTTTGTCAATCTGCTTTTTAAACCTCGTGATTTTAAGCTGCCCACCCCTACTGTAAATTGAGATTAATAAGTTCCTCCCTTTCTACACTGCTGTTGATACCTTCAATTATTTATTTGCCTTTTCTTCTGCTTATATTGAAAAAGTGCATTTTACCTCTCATTGTCTGTTCTACTGATTTACTTGCTCTGAATTCATTATCTAGCTAGCTGTTGGATAAAGTAGCATATTTTTACACTATAGCAACCCCATTTTTTTTACATCAAGAGGTCAGTGGATTTTCCACCTAGTGCACTGGGAGATAGCCTGGTTTGTTTAGGCTGTAGAAACACCTGAGATTTCAGAATGTAATTTTATTGTCTCGAAGGCTTATTAATCAGATTATCTTATTTTTAGTGTGTTTATAAATTCTGTGCAATTGAGTGGCTCTTGGTTCATTTAAACAAATTGAAGACTTTTATTGAATAATCACACTTTTATAAGCTGTTTAAAGTACACTGCTGTATCCATATCTTTAAGTTTATTTGTGGTAGCAATTTATATCTTTCAAGTTTGTTTGTGATAGAATTTCACTCTGGGCACTCCTCTACTGGGCTTTTACATTAGGAGAACTGAATTATTTATCTAGTGGCAGTAGGTGTTTACCTCGTCTATCTGAGCTGGGAAGCATATAGAAGGGCTCTAAGTATCTTTTTGCACTTCTCTTGTATACTGTGATTGTACTTAAGCAGTTTAAAAAATGTGTTATCTGTTGCTACTTTAAGTAGTTAATTGCACTGTACTACGTTGTATATGTTAGTTGTAGGGCTGTTGTAGGTAGTTTGTGTGGTCTTCTTAGACTTGGGCTCCAGACCAGCTATTCTGCATTAAGAAGGTGTTCCTCTGCACCCTTGTGGAAGAAGTGTACCTGTTTGAGTTGGGGATTAGCTTAAAACTTGTTTCACTTTGCTCATATTTAAGCCTTGTGTTTGGGTGGTGCTGCTCTTTGCACTGCAGTGGTTAGCTATATCTTTATATACACGCAAAAGCCTAGAAACTCAAATTTTCCCTAAACAGCTATCAGTGAAACACTTCCAGGCTTTTCTGCTGCTGTAGCAACAACTCAGTTGTGCACTGAGGAGTATTGCCTTATTGATCAACCTTGGCCTACACAAAGTATAGGTCCCTCTTATAGTCCCAGCGCTAACAGCACAGTCCTGTCAAATTATCCCATTCCCTACCCTAATAAATCATACAGTAAGAGCCTGCTATCATGGACATGCAGTTTCCCATCATCTCTCTGGCCAGGCTGATAGACATGGGCATCCTGAGGCAATGTAGCAATTGTCTTATGTATACTGATAACCACTTACTCTTGAAAGAAACAAATACTTTATGTGAGAGATGCAGTTACAGTATGAAATTGGAGGCAAGACACTCACATAAGGGCAAATTGAATGTCAATCAGGCTGTCAGCACACATGCACACACGCGCACACACACACACACACACACACACACACACACACACACACACACACACACACACTAAATAAGGACACAACACATAAACCCACATACGTGGCGGTACTCATTAGTAATTTTCCAATAAATCAGAGGCCTCCCAACAAATGGAAACCACTTAAAGATATAACAATGCAAAAAAAAAAAGCACAACACAATAACACACACAGGAGTGCCTCAACAGATAAGCACATAAGGCATAACACCACAAAGCCTAATGTATTGGCCATAGGTGACTCTATTGTGGGACACATGGATGTTCCCCTCAGCAGGCTGGATAAGGAGCAGATTATGGTCAGCTGCCTGTCAGGTTCCAGGATTGTAGTCCATGTGGGAGTAAATGACTGGATATGTACCTCACTGGACTATATGAAGAGAGACATGACTGAGCTATCCAGGCAGGTATAAGCCTAACTTTAAGCAGCATTCTACCTTCTCCAAGAATTATACCACAATGCAAGCAAAAAATGAATGACTTTAACAATTGACTTATCTTCTGGTGTCAGTGCAAGGGGATTCTATATCTGTCAGTCTGGGAAGACACGGTCAACAGGCCACACTGATTTACCAGAGATGGTCTGCACCTGCCTTCTCTAGGATTTTGGATACTGACAAAGGCATTAGACACCCATATTGTGCCTTTTTATGCAGCGTAAAAAAAACCAGCCTCAAAAAATAACAAAATCCTCTCTAGATAAACTTAAGGTACTGCTGCTTAATGATAGGACTCTAAACAAGAAACTGCACTCCTTGGAAGCACTCCTCACATTGGAAGACTGATGTCTGTGCAGTCACTGAGACATGGTTCATAGATGTGGAAAGCATCCCAGCCATGCATGGCTGCAATGCCTTCTGTATGTTCAGACCACAATCTGAGCATGAAAAAAACAAAGGAGGAGGTGTATCCACCTTCATTAAGGATAAGTACACTTCAAGACAGGTCACACAGTATGAATCTCAGGAGCTTCTCCATGTCCAGTTAACTCTAGGCAAAGACCCCCACCACATCGTACTAGCTATAGGCCCCCCCACCATGAAACAGGAAAAGCATGCTGCATACCTGGACTTACTACAGTGACTTGTCATACAGCCCAACACCTGACTTATGGTTGATTGTCATTATCCTGCCATTGGCTGGGAAACATACATGACCACAAACATGCTGGTTCATTGGTTCTTGGACTTTGTAAATACAAATGCTCTGGAACAGCTAGTCAGCACACCCACAAGAGGTTCAAATGTCTTGGACATAGTACTCACTAACATGGGAGAGCACTGCACCCCCCCTCCCATTGTGATGTCCTCCATGGTAAGATCAAACTATAAATCAGTTTTGTTCTATATAATTATAAGACTATACACCACATCAATCTCAAAAATACTTAAGATTTTTTCTAAGACAAATTACCTCCTACTAACTGATGGTATAAGAAGCTTCAAAGTCCCCTTGAAAGCAGATAACGGTGACTCCTTTGCAGAGGTGTATACCAATGCCTTGTATAACAGCTTAAGCAGTTGCCTGGAATTGGCTGAACCTGACCAGATTAAAAACAGGTCTTGCTGACAAAAACAAGCCACCCTGGTGGACCCCTAGCATAAATAGGCTGTACAACAAGAGAAAGAAACTAATGTCCAAGAACAAGAGGGAACTGGCTCAAATGAAGAAGAAATCCCTCTCTAGCTTAAACAAACAAATTAGAGATCTTGTCAAGTCCTCCAAAGTTAATTATGAAGCAAAAATATCCTCCCTAGCTAAAGATAATCATAAGGCATTCTTTGACTATGTCCATAATCTAAAAGGGAATGCCCAGGTATGCGCTGAACTGATTGTGGCTAGCACCACCCATACTCAATTGGTGGTAATAGGCAACCTGCTAGCTGACAGATTTGGGTGAAACTTTACCCCTGTGCTCTCCAGTCACCCCCTCACAGTATGCTCGCCACCATTCCACAGCCTATTATCTGAGGAGAGCAGGTCATCTTGGTGCTCTCCAATACCAAAAAACACAACATCAATGGGCCAGACAACATCCCAGGTTGCCTTTTAAACAACTTAAAAAAAATGATCTAGCAGACCCACTTGGATCTCTGTTTAACTACCGCCTGCAAACTGGCTACATTTGGTCACAGTGGAGGACAGCAACAGTAATCCTTCTGCACAAAGAGGGACCATCAATCAACCCTGGAAGTTATAGGCCCATAAGCTTGACTAGCTCATATGCAAAGCCATGGAAAGAATCATTATGGACCTTATTAACAAGGTCATAGGTAATCTCCAAACTCTGGACCCAACCCAGTTCGGATTTGTTAAAGATAGATCATGCCTGTTAAACATGCTTGACTTCTTCAAGAAAGTCACCAAGACCCTAGACAAGGGAAAGAGAGTGCATATCATCTGTCTTGACCGAGCCAAGCCATTTGACACAATCCCCCATTCAGGTACTTTAGAGAAACTCTTAAAATTGGGAATTAACCCCTACATTACCAGAAGGGTAGCCAACTGGCTCACTGACAAAACTCATACTGTCAAAGTGGGTGATCTAGAAAAAGACCAGTCACCAGTGGTGTAACACAGGGTTCTGTTCTGAGCACCTTACTGGTCAGAATGTTTTTCACAGAAGTCCAGGTAAACGTGGACAAGTTCACTGATAATTACAAATGGGGAGTAGTCATTGAGCCCCCCCTCATGATGTTAATATACTGCAGAAAGGGTTAATGCAGAAAATGATTGGTGCCAAAGCCATGGATTAATGCTAAATGAAAAGAATACATGATTATTCCCTCTGGGAAAGTTGACATCCCTACTAATTACACAATAGACAGCACCCCACTAAGTCTAGACCCAGTGGTACTTGATCTGGGTACCCCTGCTTATAGCAATCTGAACTTTGACCACCACGTATCCAAAGTAGTAAGGAAATACTTCTATGTGGCACATCTATAAGCAAAGGCATCACATCTAGATCTAAGGATGTTATAATTCCATTGTTCTTAGCCCTCAAAAGACCAATAATTTAGTACAATGCTCCCTTTTGCATGTACCTCACCAGACACCTGCAACAACTGGAGATACCACAGAGGTTTCTAACTAAGAAATTACAGGGTACACAAAACAAGAGCGAAAGCCCTGCCAATGCATTCTGTCTCCTACAGTTTACTAAGGGGTGACCTGTGCCTGGCTTACAGGACAGTCTCTGGCCTGGCCCTGATGGGAAATGCTACACATTTGTAAATCAAACACATGAGGGTCACTCAATCAAGGGATCTTAACCTAGCCTCTGACATGAACAGATCATGCTGGCGAGATAGATATATCTCCCAGAGACTGCCACTTCTCTGGAACAAGCTTCCAATTCACATGAAACAGAGCCTCTCCCTGACCCTCTTCAACACAACCTAGATCAATGGATAGATGACCACAAATTCATTCCTGTAATGGTTCCCATGTCCCTTCTGGACAAGGTAAGTTGGTATTAACTACCATAGAATCTTACCTCTGTGACATTCATTCACCTAACCATCGACAATTGGGAAAACTTGGGGATAAATATGCCTAGGCTTGTGAGGGCTCTAAGGCCATTAGCCTAGTAAACTCCTATGAACCTATGCCACTGTACTCAGATGTCATCAGGCTGATCATAGAGTATAATGCCTCCTTGGGTATGTACCAGCCTGAGCACACACATCTGGCTACTGGAATGTCCACAAAGGTTCCTTACAAAAAGAATACAGGGAGTAAACAAGATGTCCAACATTGATTGCCTCAAAGCCCTGTCTTTCAATTAGTATCATACAGACTTCTGAGAGGTGATCTTTGCCTGGCATACAAGGCATCCCTGGACTCTGTTTTGATGAATTTTTTTGACAACCTCAAAACAAACAGCATCAGAACTACTAGATTAAAAGACCTACATTTTGCTTGCAACATAACTAGGACATAATGGAACCAATAAAACCACAACAGGCACCCAAAGAGGCAGAAGGTAACAATAAAACACGAGCCTGTAGGTGTAAGCAGCAGGTTTAATCACATAAACGCCACACAATACAAAGCGTTTTCGTCCACCAGACTTCCTCAGATGTAAAAATGAAAGAATGAAGGCTGTGCCTGCTTATATACCCCTCCCAATCCAATTAGTAGTTAAAACAATTGTTTAATTGACACCAATTAAATCCTGTAACTAAAATGTTCGTGACAACCTACCAACTTGCCACAAATACATTCATTCATTCTTTCATTTTTACATCTGAGGAAGTCTGGTGGATGAAAACGCTTTGTATTGTGTGGCGTTTATGTGATCAAACCTGCTGCTGCTTACACCTACAGGCTTGTGTTTTATTGTTAACTTCTGCCTCTTTGGGTGCCTGTTGTGGTTTTATTGGTTCCTGGTTCTGTGGCACCCTTTCCTTGGAGTTTTTGGATTACTTGTTACATGGAGGTATCTGAGGCAGAGGCCAGCTTCCAGGATGGGGAAGCAGTTCAAGGTACTGACCTGGATTCGCGCCTGTCTCGTGTGGAGGGGAAGCTTACCCAATTGATTTTGCTTATGACTGGTAACTCTCAGCGAGGGAAAGACAATTCTTTTGATATCAACCCTATGAGGCCTACCCACAGGAAGGATTGCATTTCCACTCCTGCATGCAACCAGGAAGCCGATTTGGATCGCAGACAGGCTGATGTGCCTGCAGAGGAAGTAACTGCAACTTCTTCCAGTTTGCCGTTGAGGGGCACTAGAGGTGAGGCTGCATTACAGAAGGGAGCTGCAACTAAATTTTGTTACAATCATTTGGCATTGAATTCCCAGAACCAGGGTCCGAATGGACAGTCCTCCCTTTTAGGGGAACGTGGTGTTCAGGGACATGCTCCTGTGGAAATGACTGATAGTATGGCTAATGGTGACAATGGAGAGCACGAGTGGACGGACTCTTCCTCTTTGGCTTCATGGCTTGTTAGTTACAAGTCTTTTCCCAGTCACCAAGGTACCGATAATAACTTTATATTTAATGACTGGGATGTTGAGAAAGACAGTGAAGTGCCTTATAGAGCCAATATTAAAAAACTCACTGATTTAATTTACTAACACAAAACTCTGGGTATTGACAATTGTTACTTGCATGACTGTATTAAAAGGGGTATAGTACCCAAAGGATTGCGTTTTTACAAGTTTCTGAACAATGTAGTGGAAGGCTCCCCCTTTCACGAAGAATTGTTGAGTATTTTTGACCGTAGTGGTTTTGAAGTCATGAAAGCCCTGATTAAAGAAAATGAAAGGATTATGGGGCAGGTATATCAGGAGATAGAATACATCAATGAAGTAGTGACCAATGATCTTATCATTAATGAAGTAGTGACCAATGATCTTATCATTAATGAAGTAGTGACCAGTGATCTTATCATTAATGAAGTAGTGACCAATGATCTTATCATTAATGAAGTAGTGACCAATGATCTTATGTTTTCTGTTGAAAATGAGAAGAGAAAATATTTTATTATTAAGCAACAGGTGGAAGAAAAATGTCATGTTATTTTTAAAAGGAAGTGTGGCAAAATAGATATGGGATTTGAGGGATTATAGACAGAAAGAAGCATACCGTACCCTAAGAATGACAAATTTGGCCAAAATAATAATTTTTTTGATAAATCTGGACCACAACACAGTGCTTATTCCTCTTCTTTTCCACCAGGGGGACACAATGCCTGGGACTCTATGGACCATAGAGTGATCTACAGTGATTCAGGGATGGGGGAACATCAGGATTCAAACAATACTGAATTCCCTGAACTTAGGAGATCAGATAGGTCAAGGCACAAATCCCCTGTGTGGTATTTTTACAGGGGTCCCCCAAACGGCATGAGATAAATAAGAGTGGTAGCCAGGAAGGGGGACTAGCCAACATATTGGACCAATGGAGTACAGGGAATATTACTGTGGATGGACCATGTCACACCCTACATGACTTTAGAATTTACAATTACAGTAGTGAGGAGATTGACAGGAAACATTTTCTTTTATTTTCAAAAGGTTTTACATTCATCCCCTCTACAGGGGGTAATTTAGTGGACAGCTTTATAGACTTAAGGATTTTTCTACGGAAAAAGAATTTAGATATTATGTTTCAGGGGCAACAGGATGGTGGTACTAATAGTGGTATTAGAAGAACCAGTACCTATAATCCCCCTATACACCCCCAGCTAAAAAATTTTGAAAGGGAGGTCGAAGAAGAAATCAGGAATGTATATAGGGGTGGATGGCATGGTAAATTTAACATGACTAGAGAAGAAAAGGTACTTCTCAAATCCATTCAGGAAAATAGATACCTGAGGGTGATGCAACCTGACAAAGGTGGAGGGGTGGTCTTCATGGACAGTATTTTGTATTCCAGTAAGATGATGGATATGGAAGAAGAAGAAGATGGATATGCTTAATGATACCAACAGGTATGTTAGGGTATCCAAGAATGAGATTAACTTAGCATACCGTAAGATTGATTTGGTTTTACAGGACATGCTGAATGACAATTTTATAAACCAGGACACATTTAAGTATCTCAGTGTGGACAGATCCCGTATCCCTGCTGTTTTCGGGATACCCAAGGTACATAAAAGTGTGGAGGATCCACCCCTGAGACCCACTGTGGCAGCCAATGGCTCTAAAACCCATCCGTTGGCCAATTTTTTTGGATATAAAATTAAAAGATATTTGGGTTAGGGTCAATGGCATACTTAAGGACTCCTGGGAATTTTTGAGAAGCATTAATAGCAACATGTATTCAGATTCCTTAATATTTGTAACCCTTGATATTCAGGATTTATTTAATGTGATTCCACATTCTACAGGGTCAGAATGGTTCCAGGATGCCATTCACCAACATGGAAAACTTGACCACAATACTTTTTTGGTTTATACAGAGTTGATGGATTTGGTATTGAAACACAACTTTATATTTTTTGAGGGTGAGTTGTTTAAACAGATCCAGGGAGTGGCCATGGGGGCAAGTTGTGCCCCTACTTATGCCAACATTGTGCTCATGGTTTGGGAAGAGAAGTTTGTGTTCCAGTCTGAATATGCACAATATTAGGTATACTACAAACGTTACCTGGATGATATTTGCATTTTTTGGAAAGGTAGTATGGATAAGTTAACAGAATTCATAGACTATCTAAACCATACCACTAATTTTTTGAAATTTACTTCCCATATTGCACATGACTATATGAACTTTCTGGATGTCACTATTAAAGAAGACATCCTAGGGCAGCAGTTTACATCTAATGTATATAGAAAGGAAACCTTTTCTAACTCGTACCTATATTTCACTAGTTCCCATCCATTTAAACAGAAGAGAAGTATTATCAAGGGACAATTTGTCCGTAGTTGTAGGATGACCTCTTTGGACTCGGACTTCGAAGACGAAAGTCAGAGAGTCAAAGAAATGTTTATATCTAGGAAGTATCCTAACTATTTAATTGATGAGGTTTTGGAGGAAGTAAAGAATGGGAGAAAGGATAGGTTTGCCCCTATTTTGGGAACAGGAGATACAAGTGTGATAGTACCAATAAATGTGCAGGGTACCACACAACAACCAGGGGTGACGTTACCAGGGATGAAATCAAGAAACCTTGGGGGTAACTATGTGATGTTTTATAATCAGAATACCTCTAGGGTTAAAAACATTATTACTCAACACTGGAGCAGGTTTAGGTGTTATTCAGAGTTGGATGTTTTGTTTACCAACACCCTAGGATTTACATATAAAGAAGGCAGGGACCTCAAGGATTTGCTGAAGCATAATGGTTCTATTGTTTCATGTAAGAAATTGGGAACCTACAAATGTGGGGCATGTGCCCAATGCCCATATATACTTAGACAGTATTCTGTATACATCCTGTCAAGAGACCATCAGATTCAGAGTAGTAGTTTTTCCAACTGTAATAGTGTAGGCTTGATTTATTTAGCCCTATGTAAAACCTGTGGTGCATTTTACATTGGAAAAACTACTCGTAAACTCAAAAGGAGGATTTATGAGCATTTATATGCTATTAGAGTTGAAGATATTAAAAATGCCTTGTTTAAACATACACTGACATGTCCCCAAGCAAAATGGGGCTTTTTTGTTGTAGAGAAGGTGCAATGTGATGTGAGGGGGGGCCCGTGGGAAAATAGGATAGAGGTGAGAGAAATATTTTGGCAGTTGTTATTGGAAGCCAATAGATTCCCAGGGCTGAATGAATACATATCCATTGCCCCTATTTTAAAAATGAGAGCTGCAAAACTATAAAATAAGTATATATATATATATATATTGTTTTGCAAGTTCCTTTTGTTGGTTTTCGATTCAAGTTTATTTATCTGTCCAGCACATTGTGATGGTTTCAGTATTTATATATTTATTTTAAAGTTCTTTTAAAAATGTGCATGTTTTTATCTACTTTCATCTGTATTTGTGGCAAGTTGGTAGGTTGTCACGAATATTTTAGTTACAGGATTTAATTGGTGTCAATTAAACAATTGTTTTAACTACTAATTGGATTGGGAGGGGTATATAAGCATGCACAGCCTTCATTCTTTCATGTTTACATATGAGGAAGTCTGGTGAATGAAAACACTTTGTATTGTGTGGCGTTTATGTGATTAAACCTGCTGCTGCTTACACCTACAGGCTCATGTTTTATTGTTACCTTCTGCCTCTTTGGGTGCCTGTTGTGGTTTTATTGGTTCCTGGTTCTGTGGCACCCTTTCCTTGGAGTTTTTGGATTACTTAGGACATAATGGAGAGAGAGAGAGAGAGAGAGAGAGAGAGAGAGAGAGAGAGAGAGAGATATTTCTCAGAGAATTCCCATTCTCAGGAACAGGTTCCCTATCTATGTGAAGCAGAGTTCTTCCTTCCCTATCCCTACTTAAGTTCGACTTGAACCAATGTATGGCTAATCAGAAATTCACTTCTGGCCTGGATTTTATGTCTCTGATGGACAGATAATCAGTAAATCACTCCCTATAAATTAAATATAAATCAACTTGTGGGTCTCATTTGGGTTGCAAGGTTAGGCTTTTAAGGGCCCTAATAGTTGTTAGCCTAGTATATACCCATGTACCTATGAACCAGTAAATGTCACTGCACTGAACTGGTCACTGTTGCAGAGTGGTTCAGTTATCAACAACTGTTAACTGTTTATTTGATTTAAAGAAAACTAAAGTTAACATATTATTATACCACTAAGCCCTCCTTAATCATCTGTTCCATAACAGTACCACTTATAACTTCTATAATGTTCCCTTGTCTTTTATCCTGTGAAGTTCCTATGTCCCACACAATGGACAGGTAAATTTAAATCCTCTGTCAGCATTACCCACTTTTTATCCTTCAGCTCTTTAACATTATTTTTGAAATTCTTATTACTGCCCATACTGGCATCTGTTAACAAATGGACAACAACCAACCCGGTAACTCAAATTTTGTTAGTCTTATGGGTCTCCCTTCCTCTGGTATCTTATCTTTATCATCTTTATCCTCTTACTTAATATTCTCCCAGACATATCCTGCTATCCAAACACCATTAGACGTCTGCTATCTTAATTCTTCCTAATAACTTATCATTTTATGTTACTGTTAGTGCAGCTATATTTTCTATCCATTCATACATGCTTCTTGTTCCTCCACTTCAATACTAATAGTTACAAACTTAAACAAATTTACTTTTCATTCACTATATCTTCATATCTCTACTAATCTGCATCTTCTTCATGCTAAACAAATTACACTTTCTTTTATTTTTGTAATATGTTTTTGGATTCCTTTACCTAATTTTAGACATATCCTGTCTTGGTCCATATTTAGTTCATTCATTCTGTTTCCCACTTACTTCTATGATTCCATGAAACCCAGCAAATCAGAACATAGGTTCATAGGTTCATAGGTTCATACTAGGCTATCTGCCCTAGGGCATTTATAAGCCTAGCCAGAGTGTGTTTGGCTTTCGCCACCCATTTTAAATTAATTTTGCTATGCCTT
This sequence comes from Protopterus annectens, assembly GCF_019279795.1. Classification (NCBI taxonomy): domain Eukaryota; kingdom Metazoa; phylum Chordata; order Ceratodontiformes; family Protopteridae; genus Protopterus; species Protopterus annectens. Next base: position 43,477,656 of record NC_056736.1, read on the forward strand.
TTTTTGAGGTTAGTATACTGTGCCTCTGTCTAACAGTGACACAGAAGTGATAGCCGGGGTAAACCTACGATCTCCCATCCACTCATCAAGATTCCTCTTGAAGAGAGTCAATGTGGGACTCTGCCTAACCTGGACTGGGATTTTATTCCAGAGTGAAGGGAGCCTCTGGGTTATGAATCTGTCCCTCCAGCATGTCCTATTTATTTCAGTGCTGAGGTTCAAGTCTCTCGAGCGTAGCTCGATGGGATTTGGATTTTCTGAGGTGCAGCATGTCCATTAATTCTGGGTTGGACATGGCTTTATACGTCAGACACAGATCGCCTCTGAGCAGGCGGTATGCCACTGAGTAGAGCTGGAGTTTCTTTAACCGGGCAGCATATGGCATCTGTTTGAGCCCTTTGATCCTCTTGGTGAGGTACTTTTGGGGTCTTTCCAGTTGCTGCAGGTGTCTGGTAAGGTACATCCCAAAGGGGCATTGTACTCAATTATGGGCCTGATGAGGGATGAGTAAAGAGGTACGATGACCTCCCCTGATCTAGATGTGAATCCCTTCATGATTAGGAGGGCTATATAAAATGTTTTTCTAACCACTTTGGCCACGTGGTTGTCAAATGAGAGATTGCTATCAACTTGGGTCCCCAGGTCCCTAATGACTTCTTCTGTACTTAATGGATTACCACCTATGTGGTAATTTGTGGGCACTTTGTTTTTGCCAAAGGGGATGACTATACACTTTTTGGCGTTTAGCTTGAGGCCTTGGCTCTGGCACCAGTTGTCTGTTTCTATGAGGCCCTTTTGGAGGATGCTTGTGTCGGCTGGAGAGTTGATTATGGTGCCCAGTTTGCAGTCATCTGCGAACTTGGTCAGCCACAGTCCTTCCATGTTGGCCTGTACCACCGAGAAATATATACCGAACAAGAGAGATCCCAGGACTGAGCCTTGTGGGACGCCACTTGTAACTTGTTTGGAGTCTGACATGGCTCCAGCAATTCTAACCATGTGGGTTCTGTCCTTGAGCCAGTTTGCAACCCATCTAGTGACATAGGGGATTATATTTAAGCTGGTGAGCTTATCTATAATGCCCGAGTGGGGTATTGTATCGAAGGCTTTTGCGAGGTCCAGGTAGGCTGTGTGGACCACCTTCCCCTCGTCAATGGCCTTGGTGACTGTTTCAAAGAAATCGACCAGGTTTAAGAGGCAGGATCTGCCCTTAACAAAGCCAAACTGGGTAGGATCCAGTGTCTGTAGGTCCCCAATATCTTTATTTATGAGGTCCATGATGATCCTTTCCATAGCTTTGCAGACCAAGCTAGTCAGGCTTATGGGGCGATAGTTTCCAGGATCCGTTGAGGCACCACCTTTGTGGAGAGGGACCACTGTTGCTGTACGCCACTCTTTGGGTACATATCCTGTAGTAAGGCTAAGATTGAACAGTAGTTTTATGTTTGGGTTTAGCTCTTCTTGGAGTTCATGTAGGATGCAGCCCGGGACACCATCTGGTCCCATTGATGCTGTGTTTTCTGCTTTGGAGAGGGCGGCTCTTACCTGAGCATCTGAGATGTCAGGGGGGTAGCACTCTGTTGGGATAGATATTTGCCCTTTTGGTGGGGAGAGGGGGGAGAAGTTTGCACTGAACCTGTCAGCTAGGATGTTGGCAATGTCTGTGGGCTCGGTGTATTTTTTGTCATTTTGGACTAATTCTGAGCATATCTGGGAATTCCCACCCAGGTTCCTAACATAACTAAAGAAAGCCTTGTGATTATCCTTAGTGTCCTGTGCAATTTTTCTCTCGAAGCTGGCCTTAGATGATTTTATGAGTGCCCGTAGTTTTTTGCTAATACTGATCAGAGATGCCTTCCCTTTTTGGGATTTTGCTCTATCATGTAGTAGCTTCCTCCTTCTATTGTATAGTTTGTTTATGGCTGGGGTCCACCAGACAGGACGTCTGCCTTTGAAGGATTGGGTCTTGGTTTTATTTGGGATTGCATGATCCATGCATTCCTGAAGGTGTTCATAGAATGCGTTTATAAAGGATTCTGCGGTCTGGGCGTATTTTCCACAGGCCGGGGCTTTGAAGGATTTCGCCTCGGTTTTGAGGCGTGTGAAATTTGCTTTAGAGAAGTTTTTCACTGTGGTTTTCTGGGCAGGGGTGGGGTCGGGATGTGAATATCCAGTGAGATTAGTTTATGGTCTGATCTTACCAGTGAGGGATACTCTTCTGGTCTGGAGCATAGTGTCCCCATGTTGGTGATGATCAGGTCCAGTATGTTTTCCCCTCTTGTGGGAGTGGTAACAAGTTGTTCCATAGCATTTGAGTTTATAAATTCTAGGAACCTTTGGGCTAGGGTGTTGGAGCTAGAGTAATGCTCCCAGTCTATGTTTGGGTAGTTGAAGTCGCCCAATATAATGGTGTTTGGAGAGACCTTCTTATTTTCCAGTATTCTCAGGAAGGCCAAGTGGGGTTCCTGTGTTTGGGAGGGTGGTCTGTAGCAGGCTATAAACTGGAAGGCAGTTTTACCCACAGTTAGTTGCACATGGATAGTCTCTGATGCTTCGTGCTGTGCCACCAACATGGAGGTGTGGGTATCTTCGACGAATATTGATACTCCCCCTCCTTTTGTGGTTCGGTCCAAGTTTTGGGGCCGAAAAGCATGGTATGAGGTATAACCTGGTAGTGCTGGGGTGCTCTCGGGAGCCTTGAACCAGGTTTCTGTTACTGCACAGATATCGATGTTCTCCATGCTAAGGAGAGTTTCGAGTGCGTGCATCTTGAGGTTTAGACTTCTGGCGTTGAGTAGCATTACTCTTAGTTTCTTATCCCTTGTGATACCTATGGAGGTGGGTTTGTCTTTTGAGCCTTGCCTAAAAAGGCACTATGGCGGTAGCAAGAGCCTTTGCCAATATCTGAAAGCCCACCGGTGACAGGTGCAAGCCATCCCTAGCGAAGCATCGTGGCTTGTCAAGCATGTCATCCCAGGCTGACAGGCATTGATCCCCTTTGAATGACACCAACACTTAAGCCAATTGTTGAAATTGATCATCTTGTCTTCATATTGTGGCATCATTCTTGGTGAGGGTAAGATGCTACTCAAGGTCAGGGTCATACCGGCCTGGGCTACATGCTCAGAGAGCTCCTCTATGTCTCTTTTCATGTAGTCCAGGGAGATACGTCTCAGGTCATTCACACCAGCATGGACAATGACTGAGTCATATTTGTACTTGCCTTGGAGTGACCTGAGTGCTTGTGTTATGTGGCGGATCCTAGTGCCCGACAGGCAGCTCACTGTAACCTTCTTCTTGTTCAGCCTGGTGAGCGGGACGTCAGTGTGCCTGACGATAGAGTCACCTATTACAAGTGTATCAGGTGTGTTGTTTAGCCTTAAGGGCTGTGACTGTTTGGCACACTGGCATTGTGAGCTATGTGTTGCACGTGTTTTGTTTTGGGGTAGCGGTTGCTTGGGTGTCTGCTTTGGAGGTCTCTGCTGCTTAGGCATATTTTTATTTAGAGCCTCCGAGTATGTTTTTGTGTGTTTATGTGTTTGGTTTGTTGTCGTGGTAGGTCTATGTGAGACTGGAATTGTAGTGAGTATGGTTTCCTTCTCCTCCTGACTGGTTACGCCAGTACTGAGTTGAGAGAGCTTAGCCTCCAGTTTGGCTATATGGTTGCATCTCTCACATGTGTTGGAATTTGTTGGGAGGAGGAGAGGGTTGTCTGTGTACATGAGGCAGTTGTAACATTGCCTCAAGATTCCCAGATTCACCAGCTGGACCAGAGAGGAGATTGACAACTGACCTTTGGACATGCTAGAATAGTATTGGGAATTCCTTTATAATTGAAAAAAGGGCCAATGGGGAACAAGGTACTCAAGGGGAGTTTGTGAGGGTGTAGTGCTTTTAATTTTTAGAGCTGACTTATATAATTGCTTTAGTGAGCAAGTGCCAGGTAACTTAAATGCAATGTGTTACAGGTAACTTAAATGCAAAACGACAAACAGTAACTTTCTTTCAAGTGAAACAAGGAAATAAGTACAGTAAGCAATGCAGATATCACTAGGGATCCACAGAAGTGCTAAAAGGCCACGTTTTAGGTGGAATTAGCGTTTCAGGGAAATAAACAAACAACAAGCATACAAATAAAGCTAGATTCAGCAGGCCTGGATCTAGTCTATGCTACAGCAAACAAGGTGTACCAATTTCAGTAAGAAACAGTTAGAATATGCAGGCACTATAAGCCTCTAACCAGAAATTCCCTGCTCAGAAGGGCAGAGTCCAGCCTCTCCTCCCACAAGAGTGCAGACCGCAATCCTTCTTAACGTAAAATAACTGGCCTGAAGCCCAAGTGCTTAAACCAGAACTAATACACTTTTAGAATAACAGACACTGAGCTCTCAATCAGCAGTTCCCAACAATCTCTATGTACAAGTTTAGAAAGCAGCCATGAATGTTAGAAGATATTTAATCTAATAATAAACAGCTCAAATTATTTGCTTTTGCTCCATGCCACTTTGGATAGAGCATGACGTGTACCTAGTGCAGACATCATAGACACTGTTGCATACTGCAGGTGCAAACTGCCATCCTTTTTGAGACTCCTATTCTGATGCACCTTAAACATACCTTCTCTGTTCAACATGTTGCCCTTATCAATGTCAGGCAACACAAGTAACCAGGTTCAACAATCCATTACTGCTCCCAATGAACATGACCTGAGTCTACTCTAGTTCTTAGTCTCTCACCAAATTCCTGCCTTCCAGTAGAACAAATCACTCCATCAGCTATTGTTATGGCTTCTCAGTAAAACCAAAACCTTACTTGATAGTGGGCCAGCCTCCAAACCTGCCAAGTTTATATTAACCATAATTATAGTATTATTTCTCAGTCCATCCTTTGAAATTTCTTTTTTCCCCTACTTACAGTCTTATCACGATCAAATACATTTTTTCCTGCATTGATAGACTCATGCACGGGTACACTCAATTTTATTTCCAAACACAGCTTTCTTAGCCCATCTTTAAACAGCATATTCTATTTTTCAAAGTCTCAGGTGTCAGATATTGTAACTATCAAAGCTTTACAAAATGTAAGGATTCCCTGCTTCACCATACAGCTCCAACCAACACTCACCTTTTTTATGGTGGGTTTGCTGTAAATTTTGAATCCTGGTGCTTATTATTATTATTATGTTTTTCTATATGGTGAGCTGTTATCACAGGTGGCATGCCTAGAAAGGAAAATGTAGACTTGAAATACTCAGTAATTTAACTTACACATTCTTCTGCTTAACAGAGACAAAAAGAGGCCTGTGAATGCTATGATGCAAGTTCTACTCCACCCTTATTCCGTTAATATTGGAATGCATCTGTATGAACAAGAAGAATATTTCTAGGGGGAAAAAAGAACAGATCGGTAAATAGTGGGCAGCCCTGTCTCATACCCATCAATATTTGTACTAGTGGGGAGAGGAGTCCATTTATTTTTCAACTCGAGATCACTTTGAACTGATTTGAGAGAGCTTGAATAAATGACCTTGAAAAATACTATGCTTTTAGCAGTGCCATAACAAATATCTTTACCTTGTCAAAGGCTTTGAGGTTTCAAAGGCATCTAGTGTGAACACCATATTTTGAGCTATTTTAGTATCCTAAAAGTCAAACGAAAATAGAAGAAAATGACAAATTGCATTGTAATTTGCTGGTTTACCTCAAATCCTCATGAAAGTGACAATTTGCCTTGGATTTGCTGATCTATCTGCAACCCTTCATGAAAGTTAAGAGATTAAACAAGGAATTTCAGATATAAAAAAATATTTGTAAGTATCACTATTGTTTAATATCTATGTTTATCAGTGATACTGGCCTGTAGTTCTTGACAGCTGTAAGCCCATTTCCCTGTTTCAGAATGAAGATAGTGCTAGACTCTTTCAGGTATTATATCAAGCTAAGATGGCTACATTATATTTCATTAACCAGGTAAGCCTACTGGACAAAAACATCCCTTTTCAAAGGGTACAGCAGAGAGCTATCTAGTAAGTTGACTTGCTCAGAGTCACACAGTAGGCCAATGGAGGTGGAAGGAATCAAAATCTGTACTTTGGGTACAGAAAACAGCTTTGTAACAGCCTTAAAGCCTTGCATCTGCTTTACTAGGGTCTCCAAGCTGTCCCACGTGCAGTACAGGAATAGCAGATATAAAACATATCCTATATGACTGCCAAAAAATAAAGGTAATGTGGGAAAATTATTGGAAAGGTATTTGCCCATTTTCTTTTCTGGTAAAAATTAAAAAAAATCCTCACTATGGTGTAAATGCATTCGAAATTAAATGAAAATGGATCAACGATCATACACCGGAAATGAGGGGTGGCCCGTACTATTGGACTGCAGTCCCCCAGCTGTAAAAGAAAGAAGAAAGACCCCAAAAGAAAGATAAAAGAAACTAAAAAAAAAGACAAACATCGTAGACCTTCACTCATGCACACACGTGGCATCTCCGACATCCAGACTGATGCTGAACCAGTCCGGAGCAGGTGCAGAGCTCTGGACTGATTCAGCCACAGTCCGTATTAGAAACACAACAGTCAAGAGCATCCCAGAAGTCTATGCAGTTTGTTATAACTGCATAGACTGGAAAGGGATTGGACTGCAACATCTCGCAGGAAGGAAGGACTTCACCATGGTATCAGTGACATCTCACTGGAGCTTAGCGAGTGGAGCTATACAGCAACGGAAGGCCCTGGACCCATGAATGTAATGTAAGTGTATTACAAGCAGCTGTGTGTGTGTGTGTGTGTGTGTGTGTGTGTGTGTGTGTGTGTGTGTGTGTGTGTGTGTGTGTGTGTGTGTGTGTGTGTGTGTGTGTGTGTGTGTGTGTGTGTGTGTGTGTGTGTGTGTGTGTGTGTGTGTGTGTGTGTGTGTGTGTGTGTGTGTGTGTGTAGGGTAGGTTACTGTTTGCAACCTTGTTTAAATTAAAATGAGTTTTCTTTGTGTGCCAATCCACAACATATATCCAGCGTATACCTAAGTGCCCACTGGTAACTTTTGGGATGGCGTGCCCATATGCATATAAGACTTCTTTATTCCCTAAACCTTAAATTCAGTTTTTATCATGTCTGGTAGTACAGGAAATATGGATGTAAATAATAGTCGGATTACCAGTTCTAATTTCTGCAGGAAATTTTCTCTCAATGCTGTAGCCGAAAGTCTGTCCCAAGTCCTACTTTTTAATACAGCAAAACTAAGAAAGTGAATACAAGTAAAAAAAAAGGGCTTGCCATCTTAGCAGTTGCTGGCAGGAATTTAACGATATACAACCCATTAAGTATAACACAGTCTTCTTCTTTCAGCTTTTCCCGGTTAGAGATCACAGCAGCAGATCACCTGTCCGCTCATGATTGGCAGCAGAATTTTACAGTGTTGAGTTGCCAGCCCAACACCCAACCTTCCACGGAAGGCACACACACACACTGATGCCTAGGGCCAATTTAGAGTGTCCAGTCCACCTACATCATGTCCTTGGGATGTGGGATGAAACCAGAGCAAACCCACACGACCACAGGGCGGACATACAGACTCCGCACAGAAGGCACCCCAGCCAAGAATTGAGCGGCAATGCTAACCGCTGCACCACAGTGGCCACCCAAGTACAACACAGAGTGCTCTGTGCAATTAACTCACTCACACTTCTTTGTCTAAAACTGTGTAATGGAAAACTGTATCACAATAATGGTACCTGTCAATTTCCCAAAACGTTAAGCAACACGCTCAACATATAAATTTTAATTTCATAAACTGTATCTTGCTTTTCATTCGAATTTCATTTATATTGTGTATGTGTGTATATTAGATTGAAAGAAAAGGAGAAGCTGTATTACTTTTTGAATTTTGAATTTCAGACTTCATATTCTTCATAAAGTACATGGTAACACAAAACCTTTTATTCTAGCAATTTTCTAAGTTTATAACACGGGTATTTGAAATTTGTCCCTATTTTTGGGACTGTATTCCCCCATTATTGGCTTTGTCCAGGTTTTTTGTGCTAAGGTTGAGAGCTATGGTGAGAACTGAATTCACTGAATATGTTTGGGGGCTGTATTCCCCCATTATTGGCTTTGTTCGGGTGTTTTGTGCTAAGAGGTTGACAGCTATGGTGAGAACTGAATTCACTAAATGGTAGCCATTTAAGTTTCAGTCTTCCTCTCATTCACAAACAGATGATTTGGCAGAGTGGTATGTTGCTCTGACTGTTTTGCACGGGTTCCTGGGTACAATACCTGGCACTGAAATGTATGCTGGTAACACAGCATTTTATTCTAGCAACTTTCCAACATTATGCAAGCAATGTTAAAATGTGACCCTGTTTTTTGGGCTTTTGTCCCCCACCACAATAAATTTTGGCTTTTTCCAGATTTCTTGTGCTGCAAAGGTTAGAGTTACAGCTGAGTGTCAAGTAGATTTTACAAGAAGCTAAGAGCTTCAGGGGAATAAAAGTTTAGTGCTGCTTATGCTAAGTTAGGTTACACTGTTAATAGCACAACAGGTAGTTTGTTTGCTTTTGATGCAGAAGGCTGTGATTTCTACTCCCAAAGTAGGTAGATGTGTTACTGATAATGTACTGTGTTGTAAAGGGAGTGGATGCTGCAGTCCTTTTTGGTGAAGATACCTAGTATCTATGAACCTATCAGTTTGCCATCCATTCCCTATTGCAATATTAATAGCTTATCATTTTTTTAATGCAACATAGGCAATTTATTCCTCAAGGGCAACAGGCACTTTATTTATAGATGAAACAATGAAATATAAAGTTGTTTGCTACTAGCAACCTCTTCATTAGTTACAGATTTCTTTAATGTGGAATTATTTAGATGACTTTTACTACTTCAGAGATCGGGCATATTTACTGATACTGGTGGATTGTAAAAGTTTGAGTAGACTTTTATGATGCAAATGTTCTGAATTGGGCAGTTTTGTCATTACTGGTGCATGCATTTTGTTTCATTGTTTACTGGAAAAATGTTAAAAACAATAAATTTAAAACGCCGTCAAACAACTGTACTGTATTGTATAAGGAATATAATTTAATACGATCAGGAAGGTGTATCAAAGAGCACATGTATGTTTCTTGTGCAAGGGGCCTATGATTTGAAAACAGACCAAAGTTAATCTTTATCTGCCACTTGCAAAATGTATTTTCTTTGAATGTGGGTTTAAATGCTGTTTTAATGAATGTGAGTTTCAAGGGCAGAGAAGTTTTAATGCTAAGTCTGTTTTCATTGTGAGACTGCATTGCTTAGTTTGGCAGATGTCTTAGTGTTCGTGCTGTGAAATGCAAAATAAAACTTTCAAATTAAGTTCAAATCATTGTAGAAGTAAAGCAGTATGCATATTAGTGTTTATGGTAAATGGGGTGAAATAGTCAAGTAATGGTTCATTGGAATGGCTGCAGGGGGGAGACTTCATTTGACCATGATTTTTTGAGAGTGAAGGGTGGCAAACTCAAAGACAGCCCCGGCTGAACTATACCTCTCAACTGTCCAGATTTTCACAGAATGAATAGATTTTTGCTTTTTATTTTTGGTTTGTTCCTCATAAAAGTTGTGGTTTTCTGCCAAATCATTTAGGAATTAAGTCACTAAATAATGGCAGACACTGAGTTTTGGACTTCATAACCTTCGGGAAAATGCATGCTAAAGCAAGAACTATTCTATCAACTGTCTCAGTTTATACAAAAGCAATTTTTAGTACTGTTTATATGTTACCCCAATATACTTGGCCTTGTCCAGATTTCCTGCATTAACAGGTTGAGAGGTACGTACAAATAAATTGCTTTATAGATTTAGGCATATCTAAACCTCTCAACTGTCCCCGATTTTGGCTCAAAATGTTGCTCTTCCCCTAATAATCCCTCAGCAAAATGGCAATTTTGAAAGAAAGTGTGGAGGGTTTACAATAATCAGAGTTATAGATTACTTTTATTTCAGAAATGCATGTAGATTATTTTATTTTGTCAGCTGCTCAAGTAAGCATTCATCTTCTTTCGGCTGTTCCCATTAGGGGTCGCCACAGCGGATCATCTGTTTCCATTTCTTGCTGTCCTCTGCATCTTGCTCTGTCACACCAACCACCTGCATGTCCTCTCTCACCACATCCATAAACCTTATCCTAGGCCTTCCTCTTTTCTTGTTACCTGATAGTTTCATCCTTAGCATCTTTTTCTCAATATACTCAACATCCCTCCTCAGCACATACCAACGTAATCTTGCCTCTCTGGCTTTGTCTGCAAATCTTCCAACCTGGGCTGACCCTCTAATATACTTATTCCTAATCCTGTCCATCCTTGTCACACCCAGTGCAAATCTTAACATCTTTAACTCTGTCACATCCAGCTCTAACTCCTGCCTTTTTGTCAATGCCACTGTCTCTAACCCATATAACATAGCTGGTCTCACTACACTCTTGTAGACCTTCCCTTTAACTCTTACTAGTACTCATCTGTCACAAATCACTCCTGACACTCTTCTCTACCCACTCCATCCTGCCTGTACTCTCTTCTTCACCTCTCTTTCACACTCACCATTACTCTGAACTATTGATCCCAAGTACTTAAACTCATTCACCTTCGCCACCTCTACTTCTTGCATCCTCACCATTCCTCTATCCACCTTCTCATTCACACACATATATTCTGTCTTAGTCCTGCTGACCTTCATTCCTCTTCTCTCTAGAGCATATCTCCATCTCTCCAGGGTCTCCTCCACCTGTTCCCTACTCTAACTACAGATCACAATGTCATCTGCAAACATCATAGTCCACGGGGACTCCTGTCTGATCTCGTCTGTCAACCTGTCCATCACCATTGCAAATAAGAAAGGGCTCAGAGCTGATCCTTGATGTAATCCCACCTCAACCTTAAACGCATCTGTCACTCCCACCACAGACCTCACTGCTGTCACACTACCCTTGTACATATCCTGTACCACTCTTACATACTTCTCTGACACTCCCGACTTCCTCATACAATACCGCAACTCCTCTCTAGGCATCCAGTCATATGCTTTCTCTAAGTCTACAAAAACACAATGCAACTCCTTCTGAACTTTTCTGTACTTCTCCATCAACACTCTCAGAGCAAACATTGCATCTGTAGTGCTCTTCCTGGCATGAAACCATACTGCTGATCACTAATCATCATGTCCCTTCTTAACCTAGCTTCCACTACTCTTTCCCATAACTTCATGCTGTGACTGATACATTTAGTCCCTCTCTAGTTACTACAGCTCTGCACATCACCCTTATTCTTAAGAATCAGTGCCAGTCTATGAACCTATGAATCTATGAACAAAACACTTTTTCTCCATTCTTCAGGCAACCTCTCACTTTCCAAGATTTCATTAAACAATCTGGTTAGAAACTCCACTGCCATTTCATCTAAACACCTCCATGCTTCCACAGGTATGCCATCTGGACCAACAGCCTTTCCATTCTTCATCCTCTTCATAGCTATCCTTACTTCCTCCTTGCTAATCCACTGCACTTCATGATTCACTATCCCCACATCATCCAACCTTCTCCCCCTCTCATTCTCTTCGGTCATCAACCCCTCAAAGTACTCTTTCCATCTGCTTAACACACTCTCCTTGCTAATGAGTACATTTTCCTCATTATCCTTTATCACCTTTACCTGCTGCACATCTTTCCTAGCTCGGTCCCTCTGTCTAGCCAATCATTAAAAAAGTGTCCCTTTTTTGACAGGTTCCTAGCTGTATTGCGTGGCTATTTTATATTTTTGCATCACATTTTTTGTCCATTTTTCATAGTTTCAGATTTCATACCCTTCAGAAAATTCATACTAATGCAAGACCTACTGTTCTATTATCTTTCTAAGTTTATAAGAGCAATGTTTAAAAATTGTCCTTATTTTGGGCCTTTGTCCCACTTCTATGTATGGCTTTGTCCAGATGTCTTGCTCTGAGGTTGAGAGGTATGACAAATGTGTCAGGGACATCACAGTCAGCCAGAGATATTTCAAATTATGACATACTTGTTGCACCCCACCCCCCCATGTAGTGACTCTGGATGCATCCAAGCAAGGCAAGGAACAGTTATGCAGTATAAATGTGCAGAGTATCCCCCATCCAAGGTAGACACAAGTACTACAGTGGCTTTTCATCTGTCCTTGATTTTGCAGAATGCTCTGGTTTCTGTAATATTTTATACTGTTTTATGCTTATTATTATTCAGAAAGTGCCTTTTGCTCTGTGTTTAAGTAGCAATGCTTTAATGACCATCAGGAAAGCTTGTCTGAGATTGTAAGATGCAAGTAAGCTTTAATAAGCATACTGTTAAAGAATTGCCAACATTAAAAGCCTTTCTGTTGCTGTCATGCAGAGAATACTTACATAACTAGATAACGTATAAGCCTTGGGTATTGAAATGCATATGACAATATTTGTAATAAAGGACAGGATCACATTACTTTAAGATGCTCATTACATTGGTTGGAGACTTGCAGTCATCTTTGCAGGCTTTACCTGTAAACTATACAGAATGCCAATCTATCATGTGTGGTCCATAACCTGTGCAGCAATCCTTTAAGCAATACATTGTGAGCTTGTTTCTTGTTTGCTTTTCATTTTTTACTTAGATCATGTTTTCCCCATGAAACAAGTAGATAGTTGTTCAGGCAGCAGGTCTTTTTTGGATAAGAAACATTTACAAGTGGGGGTATCACAGAGATTGCTACTTTCAGCATGTTAATTGGTACTTTAATAAAGCTGAATATAAATTATAATTAGAACTGCAATGCATGGAGAAGTGGTTTGAGTTGAGTGCTGCTTGTTTTTCTTAAACTTGATTTTGACTGGCATTCCAGTAATGTATTTAAAAAGTAATTTATTTTTTCATACCTCACAACCTTTTTGTTTCCATCTATATATTAAGTAAGCTGCCATGCAGCCAATGCATTGAAATATTTTTTTTCTTCTACACTTCATTTATTCTTGATTGGACTCTCATAATGATGGTTTGGCACCCAAGGCAGCTTATTTAATTAAAGTTACAGTTTTTGTGGTTTTGAGCATAGCTCCTCCGCTTTTTAGTTGACCGCACCCCTTTCCATTGACCCCATCCATTCAGCTGTCTCCTGCAGTCCCCCTTTGATTTGAAGTCACCAGCCGCCACTGGAAATGACTCATGGTTATGCACAGCGATCCTATAAGTAATAGCACATTGCTACCCTGATCATGCCAAATTAAAGCATTTATTTTATTTTGCTTTATCATTTTTACTGGGAAAGTCCATCTGGGTCATGCAAGACCCATTTTCAATGGAAGCCTGTGGAGAAAAACATCAACATTATACACTGAGTAAAATAATTTAAACAGTTAATAATCACAAAGTTTTGACAATAAAAAAAACTGTGATTAACAAATTACACAGTGATACAATTATTAAAAGCGCTGGAGGTGAAACATTATAGAGAGTTCATAAAAAGCTAGAGGTGAGTTTCTAATAGGTTGTACAGAAGATAGAATAGGATAATGAGAAGCAACACGAGGCACAGAAGAAGGAGTGATATAGTGTTAGTGATGCATTAAGTGCGTACGAGAAGGTATTGAGATGATGAGAGATTAAGAAAGAGAGAGAGTGAGGGAGAGAGAGAGGGGGGGGCAGCAGAAGGGTGCAAAGAAGAAGAAACTATTAGAAAAGTAGATAAGTATTATGAGGTTGCAGTTATGCATGTACCAGTGATTAATGAAGATAAGAAAATAACGTTGGAATGGGGGGGTATGATATCCTAAGGCACTAGTCACCGCTAGAGTGGTTTTGCAATGCACTAGAAACATTTAGAAATGTCTTGGAAAAGTATGTCATTAATGAACTTATAGTAGTACTGAATACACTGTTCAACTAAAGACAGCATGAGTTGCTATTAAACAAGAGAGTATGTAAATAGGGGATATACACTTTTTTTCAGGTGGAGCAATCTTGTTTACATACAGATTCCCTTGTATAACTTTATCTCAGCAGTACAATTTCATTGCAAACATACTGTAAATATGATAAGATTGCTGTTTTTATTATGAGAAAAGAAGAATAAAATGTGTTTGCTTAATCGGTTTATAGGTGAATACTATGCTGATAACCACCGGAGCCTTTTTAAGCCTAGTCATACATTTTAAATCTCTGACATGTTCTGATACTAATTGTAGTGTAAGTAAGGGATTATGAGATGAAACATGCACAAACAGGGGTCTGGGAAGTGAACCATTTACAGGATGCCTTGCTCCATTAGAGACATAGGTCCCAAACCAGGGGTAAATTTCCTGTTCTCCATCCATTTCTCCAACTACACTTAAATCAGGTTAGAGAGGAACTCTGCTTTACATGGATGTATAGCCTGTTACAGAGAAGGAGTTGTCTCTCGGTTACATACCTGTCTCTCAAGCAGGTCCTATTTATATGACAGGCAAAGTTTAAGTCTTTTGAACAGGTAATTCTGGTGCTGCTTTTTTTTTGAGGATATACAGGACACCCATGAGAGTTGGGTTCAATAATCCTTGTATGCGAGGCGTAGATCTCAACAGCCTGTAAGAGACAGAATGCAGGCATAGGGCTTTGAGACAATCTGCATAGGACTTGTTACTTACATCCTAATTTCTTTTCCCCCTTTGTGGATATTCCAAGTGTTAGATGCATCTGGTTAGGTAGATACCAAATGGGATATTGTTCTCAATGATAGGTCTAATGAGTGCCAAATGTAGTGGAACGATGACCTCCTTGGACCTATATGAAACACCTTTGTTTATAGGTTGTACAACATAGAATGATTTTCTCGCTACCCTAGAGACATGATCGTCAAAGCCTAGATTACTGTCTATGTATGTCTCTAAGTCCCTGACTACTGGGTCAACACTTAGGGGTGTGTTGTTATTATGGTAGTTACCAGATGTGTCTGAGATCCCAAAGGATACTATTATACATTTCTTGGCATTTAGTTTTAGTCTGTGGCTCTGAAACCAGTTACTTGTCTGTGTCAGCCCTTCTTGGAGAACATTAATGTCAATGTGGGATTCTATGAGTGCTCCTAATTTGCAATCAGCTGTAAATTTGGTCAGTCAGATGCCCTTGATGTTAGCCTTGACTTCAGAAATGTAGATGCCAAAAAAAGAGCAGTCACAGGAATGATCCCCGAGGGACTCTGCTGGCGACTGGCCTCTTTGTAGAGAGGGACTCCCCAATTTGAACTCCCTGGGTCCTGTCTGTGAACAAGCTGGATAACCACTGAGCAACATAAGGTTTTATTTCTAACCTCTTGAGTTTGTCAACAATGCTTGAATGGGGTACTGTGTCAAATGCCTTGGTCAGGTGAAGGTAGGCAGTGTGAACCTTTCTCCCCTCATCAATTGCTTTGATGACTTTCCAAAAGAAGTCTACCAGTTTAAGCAAGCATGATATGCCCTTGATGAAACTAAATTGGGTTGGTTCTACTGTCTGTAGTATTCCTGCATCATTGTTTATTATCACTATTTTTTATCATTTCCATGATAACTCTTTCTATGGCTTTGCATATGAGACTAGTGAGATGTATGGGTCTGTAGTTTTCAAGGCCCTTAGATGGCCCACCTTTGTTCAGAAGGATGGCAGTTGCCGTTTTCCATTCATGAGGCATGAAACCCAATTAGAGGCTACAAAACTTCAACTTTTGTGGATGAATAGCTTTTAACACTGAACTCTTGAGAAAGTTCTCTAGTATCCTTGCAATATTATCCAGTTACACAGCAAAGCTACTAGTTCATTTTTTGCTACTAACGTCCAGGTCGCTCACTTATTCTGAATGTTTTCTTTATTTTTTAACACGCTGCCTTTATCTCTAATTTATATATGCCTTTCTTTACACTTAGAACTTCTTGTCCATAATATGTCTACTTGTTTTCTACTTTCATATTATTTATTTATTTATTAGCTGCTGGTATTAATAAGTCTAACGATTGTTTTTATTTTCCCCTTTGTTAACCGAGTAAAACATTCAAAAGTTTTGAGGTATAACATGAATTGTTATCGACAATACAATGATAATAATATAAAAGAAATGACAGAGTAACAAAACTATCAGTACTGACCAATGAGAACGTTCCTTCTTCCTTGCCTTTAATGAAACCAAGGACAGGATAGGAGTTATACTTACCTCCCCATCCTAAAATAAGTCATCCTTTAATACATCAGTTCCTCAGTCTTTACCATCAACCCTCCAGCAAACTGCACTTATGCATTAAATATTCTAGACAAATTCAGGGGAGGGGAGAAATACTTGAACAGCACTGACATCAGTAACATGTGATGCCTCTTGCTTATTGTGCTTAGCTGCAAGCCAGAAATCCTCTCTGTCATTGCTCTTATGCCATACTAACTTGCAAATCTCTTTCCAACAAAAGACTTTACTTTTCTATGACATCTGAAAATCTACCTGTATTTTATATGCATACATAATTTTCCCCTTTCTATTGCAATACCCCCACCCGACTTTTATTATCCTTTTTACTGAAAGGAGACATCCTGTTCTCCAATTGGCAGGCTTTTCATCTCCTAGACAATACTCAGTGTTGGATCATAATATTTTCCATGATTCTCCTTACACTGAAATTTCTCCAGAATCCTCTCCCTTGAGACAAGGTTCTCTACTTTCATGACCTGCTCTCAATATGTCAGTACAGAATGTTTCACCAGCTCCCCCTCTCTCTTCTTACATTGTCAATCATCCAGATTTCCTGTCACTTCATAGCCAAACTCTCAAACAACCATTTTTTGTATCACTCCCATTTAGTGTCCAGTTTGACATATTTACTATTTCCTGTTCCTCAAAGGATTGCCATCTATCTTTGCTCTATTTGTGTACTTTTAAGCATTGATAGAAATCCATCTGTCCCCTTGTTTGTCTAATATGATAGTTTTCCACCTAATTTGATATGTGTTTATCAGAATACCATGCAGCAAACACAAATGCTCATTATATTTCTGTAGGACGAAAACTCCTAAACTTTCCACGACAATCAAAAATGTCATAACCCTCCAGGCCAATTGATGTTTCTCAATCAGTTAAATGGAATACCATTCTTTGAAAGATATTGAGAAACTTCATGAGAGACAAACAAATATATTAACAATTATACTGCAAACCACTTTGTTATCTATATTCTTGGAGCCAGGCATGAGGTAATCATTTTCCAGCAAAAAAAAAAAAAACTTTTTAGCTTTTATTAAAACTTGCTCATAAGAACAGAAAATGATGCAGCAGCTAATGAGTGTTAGAGCTGCAATCCTATCTTTGTTAATGAGTTTGTATTTAATTAACAGGAATATTTATCCATGAAAGTCAGAGAGGGTTTATAATTAATTTTCATGGTTGTGGGTTTATTACTATTTATTTTGTACCATAAAAAATTTCCAAACATAATCAAGCCATCAAAGACACTGTCTGCCTTCACATCATGGTTAGTAGTATAGACAGCATAGAAAGATATTTTATATGCACGATGGCCATGTTTGTAACTAGGTATCTGTGACAGTCTAAGGGTATGTACCAAAGACACTAAGGACAGTCAAGTGCCTCTTATCTGTTTATTTGCAGTTATCAGGATAACCAAGCTACCACTTTTACAATAGCCCTAATGCCCTTACAGGTGTTTTTCATTAACTTTTTAAACTGTACCAGGATGCTTTCAAAGACATTAAGTAATTATTTCCACACCACCCATTAGAAATTCTTTTTTCTGTAATGAAACGCAAAGCCAAAAATGTCCTTTCTAACCTGTCTTCAACAGCTTTGAGAGATTCTCTTCTTAGCCTGCTATCAGATGTGCCTTAAAAGAGCCCATTTGCTTTAATGGTTAAGGCCTTCACTTCCCATGAGCAAGGTACAATGTTTGAACCTGACCTTTGGCCAATGCCTGTATGGAGTTTTCATGTTATGTCTGTGTCTCTGTGGGGTTCATCTCACCTCCTAAAAACATGCTTAACTTTTCCATTTCAAACTCACCTGAGACTGTAGTTGTGGGCAGCAGCACAGACTATAGATGGTGTCCTATAGGGGAAAGAGTTATATAGACCAACCGTTTTCATCTACTGGGGTGCAAGGTATCATCAACATAGGAGGAGACCATGGATCAGAGACTGTGTGCTGTGGCAGGACTAACCACTTGACATAATAAACTATATGGCTCTAGGTGATTTGGCTGTGTTGACTAATGTTAAAATGAGTACGGATGTTGGGTTGACCTATGGCAGCAAACCAAGTGACCCATGCTAACAGTGAGAGAAGATGGGTCTATGTGCTCCTATTTTTGTGTCTGCCATAAAAGCTATCAACCCTACTGGATGGATGGTGTCCAGTTGCTACTTGGCTTTGGACTCTGAGTCTAGTACTACTTAGGAGGAGGAAATGCTCGAAATTTTGTGTGAGTTGTGTTCATGGAGGCTTATGAAGACAGTGAGATGTCATCAGAATTAGTGACAGACTCATGACAATCAATTCCCAATGAAAGATAGGGCAGTATTCATAATCTCAACCTATTTACACAACAGGATTGTGATAGAGAAGAAAAGCCAGCAGTTGTAAGACCTGCTAGGGAAAGCAGGACAGCATGAATTGATCTTGATAATGAGTGACTTGACTCAACTTATTGGGAAAGACAAAACAGGTTATGAGACTGCCAGGGTCCACATAGATGGGGCATAGAATAATAAAGAGAAAGGAGCCACTCTAGACTTCTGTCTGGCAAATGGCTTGATGGTGACCAACACGTGGTTCAGCATGAAAGACAGTCACAATATCACATATAAGAGTGGTCTACATGGAACTCAGGTAGACTTCTTCCTAGTAAAGTAAGGAAACTGGGGTAGAATCACTAGCAATTCCACAGTTACACCTAGTGAAACAGTTTTCCCACAGCATAAACCAAGAGTTGCCACAATCAGCTGCAAGGGGTGGTCAAAGAAGGCTCTAGGATCAACAGAGACCAGGCTGAAGATCTGGATGTTGACAGAAGAGAAAGCATAACAGTTCAAGGAATTACTCAGGGCTCTAGCACCTGAAGAAAAATATGAAATAGGTGGAGCTGAAGAAGAATGTTAGTGCTTTAAGACAGCAAGTGGAAGACTATAGAACAGGTACACGTCTGACCCAGGTATGGAAATAAGGTACATAAGGAATGCTGGTGGTGTAATGCAGATGTCCAGAAAATCATTAAATGAAAGAAGGAGTGCAGGAAAAAGTGATAGCTAGAAAAGATGGACCAAGCTAGGAAGGGACACTGATTGGCTAACAAAGAGGCTAAGAGAGTAGCTGCAACAGCAAAGATTAAGGCAACACAGGCACTCTACCAGCTTCAGGAAAGTGACTCTCTAGATGGCACAAAAAACTATATCAAGTTGCAAGGTAAAGACAGAAAGATAAAGAAATTAGTCAGATATCCCTCATAAGAGATGCCAGTAACAACCCGCTTAGCAATCCATGGGACACCAAAGGCAGGTGGAAGGAGTACTTTCAGCAGCTACTGAATAAAAATGCCACAAAAGCTGTATTGTCCCAGACATAGCCTTCAATGAAAGAAGACAAGGAGCCCACCATAAAAGAAGTAAGATTAGCACTTAGGAAAAGTAAATCAGGTAAAGCAACAGGCACAGATCAGGTCACACTAGATATAGTCAAGATGATGGGTGAGATAGGGTAGAAATGAAGCCTAAGATTACTCATAGAAGTAGGCAGAGAAAGGTGTAGTACAGGTGACTGGAGAATAAGCATACTAGTTCCAGTGTTCAAGATAAAAAGGGACAACCACAACTGTGAGCTATATAGAGGTATCAAACTCCTATCATACTTCATGAAAGTTCTGAAGAAACAAAAATGTAGACTAGCAGAAAGTAAGATGGGAGACAATGGGAGATGAGCAGTTAAGATTCAGATCAGGATCAGTAAAACTGACGTGACATTTGCAGTGAGACGGGTAGCTGTGAAGAAGCTAGAGATGAGGAAAGAGTCCAACTGAGCATTCCTAGACTTGGAGAAAAGCATATGACAAGATCACAAGAAAGATGATCTGGGTATACTACAGTGGGTTGAAGTCCCAGAACCTTTGGTAGAACCAGTGCAAGTTATGTACAAGGATCCAACGACTCAAGGATGAACAGTATGCATGTTGTATAGTCAAATGGACCAAATCAAGTGTATTAAGATGACACATAGTATAAGTAGGGAGTGTTATTTATTTATTCATTTATTTATTTTTGTTGTTTTTTTTTGTGTGGAACAAGTGCCCATCTTTTTTTTTTTTTTTTTTGAGAGTGAGTTAGGAATAAGAGTGTCAGATATACAAGTCACCATGATTGGGGAAAGGAAGGTAACTTGCTAAACATTCTTTTCCAGCTTGTGGACAGTGAGAACCTTGTCCTTGTCCCCAGAACTGTCATCACTATCTTCTCTGTCAGCTTTCTGGGTCAGTGCTAGATGTGTGTTAGAAAAATATGTATTAATGTATATGTTTAGTGCTTATTAAGAAATAAGAAAGATATAATGCATTTTATTCTATTAATGTTATGACAAGAAAAATTAATTCATATGAAACTGTAAGAAGCTTTTGGAAACTGCAGTGTGCCTTTTTGCAAGTTGGCCTCTGACCCCAGCAGCTGCTAGCTCAGCAAGAATTAATGTTTATGCTTCTCACAAGTAATTATCTGCTGGGTCAGGAAATTAAATGTGTGAAATAATGAGAATCGTCTGCCCTTTTCCGCCTGAGCAATCGACCTTGTATATATTACTAGATAACACAAGGAGGAAGTGATAACATGTAACAAGGAAAATGTATTGAGAACTGTATCTACTATTATGTTCGAATTAATTTAGAACCTTGAGTGGAAACTTTTGTAAAAGGGTATTGTAACTAACCAGGTGGCTAGCAAGGCCACGTTGTTTACTAGAAATGTTTTTAAGCAAAATGTAGTATCAGTATTTTAGATTAATAGAATATTGTAAGCTAAAGTGTAAAACCCCTTGTGACTGACTACGTCAGCCTGGTGGGTTAATACTAGTAAGAAATACTATAAAAGTTGTCTTCTTCCTGTTTCATTCAGACAAAAGTCTGTACTTGTACGTTTTTTGCCTCCTGGTGTACACTAGTAAAGAACCTGAACCTGAACCTCCTGTGTATTGATCTTTTTATTACAGTATTTTTTCATTTAACAGATTGGTCCTTCGGACCGGAATCCCTCAGAAGCTGCGGATCAGAGCGTAGCGGTGGTCGAAGTCTGCATGCAGGAGAAGATATCAAATTGGTTCTTCTTGAGTGAAAAGACCTCCGACTGAATTGTCGTTTAAAGAGGCTGGCCACTTTCTGATCTGTGGCTGAAGAGTGGATCTCCACTGCGAACCGTGACTGCTCAATACCGGAGGCTCAGGTAGGGAGACTTTTTGCCTTTTTTCTGTTTTAGATCAGGGACTAGGTTACAGTAAATATTGTTTTTTTTGTCAGATTTGTCATACAGATCAGGGACAAGAAAAATTACTGTTTATTTGGTCATAGATCAGGGCAACAAAATAAGGTAGGCAGTTATTCTAGATAAACTGTGAAAGGAACTGAAGTTGTGCTACCACGTGGTAAAAGGATTATGTAACATTTATTAACATGGGAAATCAGTGCACTAAAACATCGCGAGACCCGCCCCTAACCGAAGATGCAAAATATATGCAACTACAACGTGCAGATAATGTTAGATATTATGCAAAATGGGTTAACAAATATGAATCTGATGGGAAATTAGACAAATCTTTGCTTGTTAAACTTCTTAAACAGATTAAAAGTGATACAAAGGTCAGGCAAAGAAACAACGGCAATTAGGCATTCCTCAGGCACACAGGTGGATTGAGGAAGCAAACCATAGGAAACAAAAGAGTAATAATTGAAAGGCATTGTTTTTAGACAAAGAAGATAATAATATAGTAGTAGTAACGGCTCCTCGTCCTCCCCCCCATCCCTTTTTCAGGATATGAAGTGGGTGGACAAGCTGGTCCACCTCCGCGGTATCCTGATGTCTCAGTGAAACCGAAATTGTTTGTTAGAGATCCCATTGAAATTAGGTCCCGAACATGTAAAACACAGGGGGACATAGAATCGTATCAAATGGAGAGAAATTTACAAGCTGAGAGTGAGGAAGAAATATGTCCACTTATAGAGGTACCAAATCCTCAGGCAGGACAGGTTGGACAGGACCCAACCCTCTTCGTATATAGGCCGTGGACACCGGAGGATATCCGGAAAGCTACTAAGGGAATTCCCGATCCAAAAGTTAATTTTACAAAATTCCTAGAAGATTTACAAGGCATGAGGTTAAGTTATCACTTAAATGGGGAAGAAGTAGAAAAAGTAGTTAGACAAATTGTAGGTCCAGATTGGCACATGATTTGTGGCACCTGGAATCCTCGTAATGCAGAATTTAAGCCACTCCCACATAGTGACGCAGAACTTGACAATAGAGTAAAAGGCCTTACAGACCGAATCTCTGAGAAATGGAAACCTAGAGCAGACTGGACTTGTATTAATCAATGCATACAGCAAGAAAATGAAACAGTAGATGGGTACTATGCCAGATTACTAGAGTGCTTTAACGATCATAGTGGCATGACAGTTCCTGAAAATCAAACGAATGATTCCCCGTATGAACAACAATTGAAAAATGCATTTTTAAAATGTTGCATTGCACCTATTAGTAGCTTCATTACGAAGCATATCATAGATCATCGAACAAGTAGGTTATAAGCCTTACTTGAATATGCTAGACATGCTGAAAGACATTTTAATAGCAAAAAGAAAAATAAAGCGCAAGTCTTCACTGCTGAAGATGGAGCTGAAGTTTATGTATTACAGTCTGGTAAAAAGGGTAAGAAAAATGCATAGGGAAATAAACAGTCTGACAAGCGGTCAGAGGACTTTGAAGAAAGGAAAAAGAGAGGTGAATGCTTTAAGTGCGGGAAGAAAGGACATCTAGCTAGGGATTGCAAACAAAATAAGAAGGTAACCACAGAGGATAAGGGAGATGAGGACTGACTATATGATGGTGAAGATACACCATACGAGAGTCAGAAATCATCGGGAAAAGACAATAAAGAAAGAACAAATGTAAATGTGATAAAAGGAGTAGAGGAAGTGCAAGTAGACATGGAGGATGAAGAAAATGAGGTTTTAGATTTAGCATTATTGAGCCTAGAGCTCTACCTAGCAGACACAAAACCAGGAAGTTACACTTCTGGTGGAGGGGAAGGAAGTTAAATTCCTGTGTGATTCAGGAGCATCATGGACTATGATACACCCCTCCAAGTTACCGGAGCATTCAGAATCACCTGATTATATATTAGTGAAAGCTGCAAATTGACAGCTATACCGGGAACCACTTTCCCATGATATAGCAATAACTGACCCTGTTTCAGGGATGACTCAAAGGAGTAAAATTGTTGTTTCTGCAAAATGTCCAGTGAACCTATTAGGTAGGGACCTTATGCAGATATTTGGCATAGCAGTAGTTCCGACTATGCAGGGTATGGAAGCACAGCGACAAATGGATACTTTCGTGGTGCGACCGGAGGGTGAAACTTTTTACTGGTACAGCCAGGACTAAGTTACGACTGGTCCAGGGGCAGTGACTGAGGAACTGATGAACGTAGCCATCAGTAAATCCCCCTTCCTTGACACTGACAGACAGCAGTTGTTGCATTGCACTCTGTATTACTGTAGCACACCAGGACCTGATAAGGAATATGAGCAAGAATTGTTCAGAAATAGCGCAAATAGATTAGTGTTACGTAATCTGTACTGGGATACTGAGGGAAACAGTGTTGTTAGATGTTCATTACCTCAAGAATTCCTTGCACTATACAAATCTAATCGATTACCACATGTCAGTTTAACTAAGAACAAAAATGTAAAATGGGCAGACCTAGGAGAAAAGGTAACGAGATGGGAGAAACAAACTGATTTAGAATTATCAGAGCAGGGAATACAGAAACAAAAACTGAATTGGCTAACACAGGCATACCCAGCTGTACACTTGCAGTCTAGTGAGGACAGCTGATTAGCATTCTTATTAGAAGAAGAGGAGAAAGCCTTATGTAACATACCAAAGATTCTTTGGTCAACAGGCAAGTCAGATGTAGGACTTATTCAAACAGCAAGACCAGTTACTATTACACCAAAGTCAGCATTCAGACCACAGAAGAGACAATATCCTTTGAGAAAGGATGCATAGATAGGAATCAAACCTATAATAGCAGCATTACTTAGGGAAGGAGTACTGGTAGAATCTCCTGATTCACCATGTAATACACCCCTATTTCCTGTTAAAAAGGCAAACAGGGAATGGCGTATGGTTCAGGACTTACAAGCTGTAAATAATACAGTTATACCTAGAGCACCTACGGTGCCAGATCCATACACTTTGTTAAATGATTTGAGACCTCACCAGAAATATTTCTCTTTGGTAGATATCAGCAATCCTTTCTTTTCAATACCTATACATCCTGATAGCCAATATTGGTTTGCATTTACATTTCAGGGGAAAAGGTATACCTATACTCGACTACCACAGGGATATTGCGAGAGTCCAACAATATTCACACAAGAAATGGCTAGTAGTTTGGCGGGATTCACCCCACCGGGGGGTAGTCAAATTCTACTTTATGTAGACGACATCTTGCTAGCAGCCCCCACCCAGCAGCAATGCAGGGAGGATACCATAGCACTGTTACAATTCTTAGCAACACAGGGACACAAAGTAAACAAAAGCAAACTACAGCCTTGGAGAAAACAAGTTAGATACCTAGGATATGTAATATCCAAAGAAGGTAGAATACTAGATGAGGATAGAAAAACAGTGATTTTACAAGCACCCAAACCAGTGACCAAGAAGGAAATGATGTCCTTCCTGGGAACAACTAACTTCTGCCGGAGTTGGATACCAAACTATGCTTTGGAATCTGCTCCACTGACCAACCTCATATACAAAAAGCTGATGGCAGCACAGGATTTATTACAATGGACACCTGAAGCAGAAATGGCTTTCTGCAGGTTGAAGCAATTAATAGCTTCTTCATTAGTTCTAGGATTACCAAACTATCATAAACATTTCTTTCAAACTGTAGACTGTAAGCAAGGATATATGACATCAGTGTTGACACAACAACATGGGGATAAGCAACGCCCCATAGCTTACTATTCATCACAGCTAGACCCAGTGGCGCGATCCTTGCCCCACTGTGTGCAAGCAGTGGTTGCAGCTGCAATGGCAGTACAGGCTTCAGCCTCAGTGGTGTTATTCCACCCTCTCACATTGAGAGTGCCTCATGCAGTCGCGATAATTTTACTGCAAGAAAAGGTAGCTTATCTTTCTCCTGCTAGACACCTTTCCTGTATGACAATACTGTTGAGCCAACCTCATATGACAATTGAACGATGCACAACATTAAATCCATCAACTTTGCTCCCAACTCCTGCGGATGGCACACCACACAGTTGCCTGCAGGAAATTGAGCAGAAAACATTACCCAGACAAGATCTCACGGATATTCCCTTGGATAAGGCTGAGGTGACATATTACGTGGATGGCTCATGCAGAAGGGGCCCTACAGGGAAAAATCTAGTGGGGTATGCAATATTTACAGACACTGAAACCTTAGAAGCCCAATCCTTACCACATAACTTGTCTGCACAAGCAGCAGAATTGATTGCCTTAATACGAGCTTGTACCTTAGCAAAAGACAAATGTGTAAACATATATACTGACAGTCAGTATGCTTTTTCTACTGTACATGTTTTTGCACAGCAGTGGAAAAATAGAGAGATGATAACATCTAGTGGTAAACCAATTAATCATGTGCAATTTATTTTAGAATTGTTAGAAGCTATTCAGTTACTTACTAAAGTAGCTATTTGCAAATGCGTAGCTCATACGAAACAGCAGGACAGAATTTCAAAAGGTAATGCGAGAGCTGATGCAGCTGTGAAGCAAGCAGCTTCAGACTCAAAAACTTTACTTTTAGATGAGGAATTACAACCCTCTGAAATTTTAGACCTAGAAATGTTAAAAACAATGCAGATGCTTACTACAAAAGCAGAGAAACAAAAATGGGAAAAACGAGGAGCAATCCTTGAAAACGGGCTGTACATCTCCAAAGATAAAAAAACAATTTTGCAGTCTAATTTGTTTAGATATGCAGCTTTGTTGAGCCATGGGCGGTGCCATGTCTCAACAGGGGGGATGGTACAGTTAGTAAACCGAATATTCAAAACATATGGATTCACAAATTACATAAAAAAAATTTGTGCAGCATGTCATATTTGTAACAAACATCATGCGCAAGGGGCATTTAAACCTAAACAAGGAAGTTTTCCTACACCGCCATATCCGTTCCATACTATTTGTATGGATTTTATAGAATTGAACAAATGTGATAACAAAAGGTATTGCCTTGTCATTGTAGATATGTTTTCCAAATGGGTGGAAGCCTTTCCGACTAAAAACCCGGATGCAACAACAGTGGCAAAAACTCTCATAAAGGAGATTATTCCTAGATTTGGCATACCGGAAAGGATCTATAGTGACAATGGTACACATTTTGTGAATCAGACCATACAGCAATTGGGACGCTTCTTTGGGATTTCCCTTAAGAACCATTGTGCTTATCACCCTCAGTCTGCAGGACTGGTGGAGAGTCACAATGGAGTCCTTAAGAACAAACTTAGAAAGTTAGTCAGTGAAACACAGAAGAACTGGGTGCACTGTCTGCCTCTGGCACTGCTGAGTATGCGAACAGTTCCAAATGCAAAGGGTTTAACTCCTTTTGAAATGGTGTTTGGGAGAGCATATTATGTACCTCAGTGGAAAGCTCTCATGCCTGCAAGACCAGGAGGCTGATAGTTCACTAGCTAGTTATATGAGGAAACTGTTAACAAATAAATCTCTCTTGCAGTTTAACTCTTTTTCAGATAAAGAACAGACCAGACCATTGGAAGCGATTCTAGCACCGGGGTCCTGGATCTGGGTGAAGGTAACAAAGAGGAAGAATTGGGCAAGCCCGAAGTGGGAAGGACCGTACCAGGTACTGCTGGCCACGTCTACTGCAGTCAAAATAGCTGAAAGGTCATCTTGGATCCATTTGACGCACTGTAAACCAGTAAAGAACTTTCAACTTGATAAAAAAATTGGAACTGTTATGCAACAAGAACAAAATGGCCAAAGATAAGAATTCAGACCAACCTCAAAAATGTTGCATAATCATATTATTGAGCGTACACTTGTTGACTGTACTTTTGACAATTTTCTTTTTGTTGTGGTTTTTTCATTTCTCAACCACACAAGTAAAACTGGATAAACGTGATGAGACATCCATAGACTGGCATCCAAACATTAACACATACCTAGCAATTAAACGTGTATATGCTGAGACTATGAACATTTCAAACTGCTGGGTTTGTACAGCTATACCAACAGCATATGGAGGACTACTAATGTCCGTTGTTCCTTTAGGGATCAATGAGACTTGGGAGAATTTGCTTTTTGACACAGGAACTGTGAGATCACAGGATAAAATAGCATTGTATTTACCTGTTACACAAAAAGGGATTGTGTGTTTATTCAAGAATGATACTCTCCAGGTGGGCTGGAGTAACTGTAACATAACAATATCTTATAAATGTTATATTAAGACTAAAAGTGGGGGTACTGTTTGCAATACTAACTATGATTCATATTTGAACTCAATGAAAACGACATTGAATGAAGTACAAAGAAATCCTGTTTTGATTAAACAATTGTCAGTCATAGATAAGAAAATATTTCATGCAGGGTTGGTGCGTATTAGCACTAAAGTTGAAAACTGTTATTTTGTGTATGGGAAAAAGGCATACAAATGGCTACCTGAGAATTGGTCCGGCAGTTGTTTTTTGGGCTACCTGGTTCCGGCCATACGACACACTGCGGAATTACCTCTGGGTAAAATATGGAACGTGAGAGATGTTTCCAAGAAAACCAAAGATCCAATCGAGAAACCTGTGAATCCAGTAGGGCGAGTTGAAACAGGTTGGAAAAACCATAATTCCGTGAAGGACAAAGACAAATTGACTCATATGGACTTGAGTGACAGTGTTATATCTTGGGCAGGTATACTCCCAGCGTATGGTGCAGTCAAATCGATTTGGGAGCTGAGAAAACTGTCGAAACTTCTCGAAGTAATGAGTAATGCAACTTTTTCTGCTCTTGAATTAGTGACTGATGAACTGAATGTCATGAGAACTGTTGTGTTGCAAAATCGGATGGCTCTTGACTTCACCCTAGTGGCGAGATAGTGGCGAGAGGTGGTACGTGTGCGCTTATCAAAGAAGAATGCTGTGCATACATACCAGATAATAGTCATGACATTAATAACCATCTGGAGGTGATTCAGCAAGTGTCGGCCATGACCATACAAGGCCCAAATCCTCTAATGGATTTTTTGCAGAATCTGTTTGGGAGGTGGGGTTCCATCCTAATGAATATTCTGATTGCCATTTGTGTGGGTTTACTCCTATTAGGAGCATGTGTTTGTTGTGGAATCCCCTGCATGAAAAGATTAATTAAGGATTTTATAGATATGTCTGTCTCTGAAACCTTGTATCAAGACATTGAACTTGAGGAATTGGTTCCAAATGAAATTCTCCTTGAAGTCTAAACTGAATGACTCTCTTAACTGCAAGTCCCAAGTGGAAGAGATTAGGAGAAGAAATAAAAATTGTTTAAACTTCTGAGAATAGAATAAAAAGTATTAACGGGGGGGGGATGTTAGAAAAATATGTATTAATGTATATGTTTAGTGCTTATTAAGAAATAAGAAAGATATAATGCATTTTATTCTATTAATGTTATGACAAGAAAAATGAATTCATATGAAACTGCAAGAAGCTTTTGGAAACTGCAGTGTGCTTTTTGCAAGTTGGCCTCTGACCCCAGCAGCTGCTAGCTCAGCAAGAATTAATGTTTATGCTTCTCACAAGTGATTATCTGCTGGGTCAGGAAATTAAATGTGTGAAATAATGAGAATCTTCTGCTCTTTTCCACCTGAGCAATCGACCTTGTATATGTTACTAGATAACGCACCGGTTGCAAGGAGGAAGTGATAACATGTAACAAGGAAAATGTATTGAGAACTGTATCTACTATTATGTTCGAATTAATTTAGAACCTTGAGTGGAAACTTTTGTAAAAGGGTATTGTAACTAACCAGGTGGCTAGCAAGGCCACGTTGTTTACTAGAAAAGTTTTTAAGCAAAATGTAGTATCAGCATTTTAGATTAATAGAATATTGTAAGCTAAAGTGATGTAAAACCCCTTGTGACTGACTACGTCAGCCTGGTGGGTTAATACTAGTAAGAAATACTATAAAAGTTGTCTTCTTCCTGTTTCATTCAGACAAAATTCTGTACTTGTACGTTTTTTGCCTCCTGGTGTACACTAATAAAGAACCTGAACCTGAACCTCCTGTGTATTGATCTTTTTATTACAGTATTTTTTCATTTAACAATGTGGCATTACTAACTGGAAAGTATTGACAACTGAAGAACACACATTACAGTTAGTAGGTAAAACTCCTCTCTTCAAATATAGAAATAATAAGAATTTAAAAAGGCTTCTATGCAACACGTCAGGGACAGGTCAGGTAGTTACAGCTTCCTATGAAAACAGATTAGGTACCTATCCTTGTAACCATTGCAGTTACTGCAGATTTATAACAAAAGAACAAGTGTTCACACATCCAGAGCTGACCTACTCCTTTAGTCCTAGATTTCAAGCCACATGTGAAACCTCGGGTCTAATCTATTTAGCTACACGTGAGTTATGCTCAGCGTTTTATATAGGTTTGACCAAGAGGAAGTTGAAAAGTAGAATCTATAACCACCTTTATGACATTAAGAATAAAAATGAATTAAATGCTCTAGCTAAGCACGTTATACTTTTCCCTGACCACTCATTTGTGTTCAGGGTGTTACAGATTATTGAACCAAACGCTAGAAGTGGTGATTACATAAATTTTCTAGAACTAAAGGAGCTAAAATGGATTTTTAGACTGAAGGGACACTACTATCCTGGTTTAAATACGTATGTTTCACTCAGGTCTTATCTTAATACACATAGATGAACTGGTTTATAACTTTGTAGTAGTCATTCAAGATAAAATAAAATATAATTTTTTTTTAATTTTGATACAAATAGTGTGGCTTTTACTTAGTTTACATTCAATAATATAATAATTTCACATATGCACAGGATGTTTGTATAGTTGTTAGTTTTTTCAAATTGATTTAAGTGTACATCTATATATTTATATTTGTATAAAGTATTTAGTTTATAATTAATCCAGAACCATGAAATATGCAATAAAGCCTTTCATTTAATAATATGCATACTATTTCTGTTTAGTTAAATGAAATGCATTTTGTTAACGGCTCCACAGTAACAGTTATAGCCATTTGGTTTTAAATTTAGAAATTATATTAATTTATTCATTTATACTTTAAAAGTAATCCAAGCATATATATACATTCATATGAATTATTTAGTTTTTAATTAATTTAGAACCATGATTTGTGCAATAATGCCTTTCATTCATTAACATGCATAATATTTCTGTTTTTGTTCAGTTAAATGAAATGCATTTTGTTAAAGGCATCATAGTAGCAGCAATGGTATTTTTAAGTAGACAAGAGCTAGTATTCATTGCATACTCATGCTGTAATTAAAATAAGCTTTGAAGCCTTTTTGATTTGTTAATGATTGTAATTGATTAATTGTTCTATTGAATTATGAAGTTGTATTTGATTATATAACTCCACAGTTTTACTTCAATGTTTATGGTCTGAGAAAGCGTATTTAAGATACGAGAAAGCGCTTACCGTTTAATAAATATTACCAGTTTTTTAATATTGGTCGTGGTGAGTCCGAAGTTTGTTATATTTACATTATTTTTACAATCCAACACAGAACCTTTTCAACCCTGCAAATTTGAGCATCGAGGCACAGCTCCATGATGCCTGTACCTATCTTGTAATCTCCTGTCTGCTGACAAAATCACCATTTCCACTATTACTGCTCTTAGAGGATACCACTGCTGCAGCAGCCAGAGCAGAGCTACCTAACACAGGTGGAACAGGTAGGGATGGAGTTGAGGAGGCAACACTAACACATTATGAACCAGATGTGATGGGTGCATGTTCTACCAGAGGTGGTGCCATTGCAGCCATCACTGGACGCACAATGGGCACGACCCCAGTAGTCAGTCTACCTCCTTGTGCTGATGGTCATTTTGTTATCAGAAACAATGTATGGTAAAAAAGAAAAAAAAAGAAGTAAAGGAATGATGAAGGATGGGGGAGATAAAAAAAAAGAATTAGCTCAATGGCATGTCACATTGCTTTATTATTTCAATACATAAAACAATATGAGATACACTTAAGTACAACTTAGCCATACACAGATTTTATGGGAACTCATGAATGTGTCATAAAATCAATCACAATGGTATGATATATCTAACAAAAATCATGTATTTCATTGTGCCATGTCAGATGTCTGTTTTCTATGGTGATAACTGAATTTGCAATTACTGAATTGTTAATACAGTAGAGTATTGAAGTTAAAATATCTTAAAAATAGTAGTCTGTAAAAAAATTAAATATCTGTTTTGGGGTTTTGAACTCTCATACAAATGTGATCCACTCATTGCCTGAAGCAATAACCAAGAGCTACTGAGGCAGTCAGGTAGCCTTGATATAAAAATTAAGGCATGCCTGCTCAAGATACTAGACAGTGAGGGACTGAGAATATTTCTGTGCCTTGCAAATAGAACAGATGCATTTTTATCCTGTGCTGTTCTGGGGTGAGTTAGTCTCTCCTGATGTGCCTCATGGCTTTCTGCAATCTCTGCTGCAGTGGCACAGTAGAAAAAGAAAAGGAAAAAAAATATATATATATATATATATATATATATATATATATATATATATATGTGTATATATATATATCTATATATATATATATATATATATATATATATATATATATATATGTATATATATATGAAAGAATAATGAATAACTGTTTTGGCTGGATAATTAATGCCATATCATAGACTGGTAAAGGTTCAGTATATTTTTACAACTGAGGAGTACTTGCAGTCTTAAATTCATCCTCACATCAGCTCAAGAGTTCCTGCTTGTGCTTCGTCATGTCACTGAAGTGATGACAACTTTGCTGTCCAGTGCGTTGAATGCCAGTTGCACCAGAGACAGCCTTGGCCAAGCTATTCCAAGCTTTATGTTGAAGCCTGGTATATTTCCCCTGTAGTAGTCTCCAGATGTACAGTTTCACAAGGAGTGCCACAAAAATCCTGGACTTTTCAGCACCCCACCTTTGTGCTCTAAATGGAACACTATCTCGACCATCACCCACAATGTCTGCAGCAGTCAGCTCAGAAATATGGGTCTAAATTGATGCCCAATTCAGATCTTGCATGTAACAGCTTATATGCAAAGATGCACAGCCTTGCCAGCTGCATCTGTGCAATCTGAAACATAGCAATGGCTTGTCAAACTCATTAACAATAATTACATCAAGAAGTACAGAAGGTGTTAAATGTGTCAGGGAAATTTGGCCATGTGTGATACTTAAACTATTAGAATGTTCCACTGTTAAACACTGACCTGCTTTTGTTTTTGGTTATAATCATGGTTGTTTGGAAGAACAAAGATATGACTTGTGACATATTGGGATGTTGGGAGTTAGACACTGGAAAGATTAAGTACTGCTACCCGGAAAGTGAATTCAAGAGAAAAATGATGAAATGTTAAATTTTGCACATTAACTGTCAATGCCATAGGAGAACATACTTGTTAACATGGTAATTAGAGGTATACTACTTTAAGACTGAATGTAAAAATATGTATGTTGTGCCTTTATGTCTGTGACTTTACTTTGTCATGGGAATGCATTTCTATGTTAAAGGTAGTGTTTGTGTTTGTAAATACATCTTAGATGCATGCAGATGCATGATCTGAGTAGTGATGGATTAGGTTTCATATATACTTTATAACACATACTGTTATAAATACAAACTCTGTGCCATAGGGATAGTTACCTGATAGGTTTGCTTATTCACTGAATACTATGCAGAGTGCTGATGGCCTCACACCAGTGCCACGCTTATTTGTGCTACAGAAGCAGTCTAAATTAAAATGTTCACCTTTTTTCTTTAAGAAGTGAACAATGTTTATATGATGCCAAGTGGAGAACAAATGCAAAAGGCATGAAAAAGTGCATTCAAGAGACACTTTCATCTTTCTCACATCTCTTTGACACAGCAGAAGTTTTAATTTTTGGCACACATTATCAGGACTGTAGGTAATGCCAAATAAGGATATAGGGGACAGACAACAGCTCACATGTTGATAGCAATACTAGGAATACTTGATTGTCAAATAGAGACCCAAGGATATTACAAAATGTGTCTACATATGTATTCAGACCCCTGTCTGTTTAAAATTATTACTTCTCTTGATTCAACGTCTGCATCCACTGTTTTCTTTTTCTAAGCTCACTGCACTTGCACTTACACCTTGTGCCACAGAGAAAGTTACCTAACAAGTGTATTTTCTTTGACCGGTACTATCCAAAGTGCTGATGGCTGTGCACAACCATCAGCCTTGTTTGTGTTATAGAAGTCAGCACATAGTAAAATTTTCACTTTTTACCATAAACAGAACTGCTAGAGACTGCTGCTAGTCCAGGGTGCACAATGCTAAATGGTGCACAAAAGATGAAGAAAAAAAAGAAAACGACGACTACTGAAATAAAGAAAAAATTATGAAACAAGTAATTAAAATGCATAGTTCTGATAGTTCCTTAAATAGATTGTGTTTCAACATAAACATATGCGCATTAAATATCATTATGTTAACACAAACATAGCCATCTCTGGATTAGGAACCAAGGGCATTCAGAAGACATAGTTCAGATTCTTATCACTATGTGCCACACACACATTATACTCTAAATCTAAAACAAGGGTTACCCATACATAATTTGTGACATATTATCAATTGACATTAGAGGTGCAGCACAAAAAAAAAAAATCCTGACCCATGTCCTGTGTAATTTGCTGTTAGATGTGTGGATGGCTGTGATACTGGCAACAGGAAAGATATTTTTTTCTCATATAACATAAAAAAAAAAATTGAACACTGCATTCCTTTGCTTCTCTTTATTTTATGAACATCATTACCAGATCTATGCCTCTCTAAAAAGACTGCTCTGCCTTTCAGTTGATATATATTTTGAGTAATGTACTTCCTTAGAACTGCAGACACAGTTGTATTGAGAGGCAGAAATTGTTGTCATAAACATTTTATATCAATGTTAGGCATGCTCTTCTCCTAAGTCAGCCAATGGTACTTATGAAATTTCTTGTAAGTCCTTTCTCCTTTAGGGTTGC
The DNA here is from genome assembly GCF_019279795.1 of Protopterus annectens. Classification (NCBI taxonomy): domain Eukaryota; kingdom Metazoa; phylum Chordata; order Ceratodontiformes; family Protopteridae; genus Protopterus; species Protopterus annectens. The sequence continues at coordinate 43,512,207 of NC_056736.1, forward strand.
TACCTTATCAAATGGCCAAAGTGGGACATTTTTGGTACAAACGTCAGATTTTACAGGCCGACACATACCCACAACCAGTACAAAGGATAGAACTTAACTTTTTTGCCTTAATAAAAGCTTATTCTTGTAGCATTTTAGTTGCTTATTCTGTTTCTTATAACATTTCGCTATTTCAGATACAGAATAACTGTTTTATGCAACTATTACATAAAATATAGGAACAATTTTGTCCTAAAATCTCAGGACATTTGCCATTATTACAATTTTTTGTCAGGACACAACTGCCCAAAGAGGGACTGTCCCTCGCAAAGTGGGACAGGTGGTAACCCTATTCTCTTTGTCATGCACTGATTGATACTGCAGCGATAATCATTCACACTTGCAAACCCTTATCAAACCCTTATCAAGTAACACTTCTCATTGATTATCCTTGCAGAGGCAGGGTGTGTGTATGCAGTTGTCTTGGTCCTCACATTTACATTCCCTGCACTTGATGCAGATTTTGGAATTCATGATTGCTAATGAGTTCACACCTAGTTTGCATACTCACAGTATTCACAAGGCTGAATCTGTACTATATCAAAGTAATTGTGTAGACAAGGAAATGAGTATCATCATAGGGGAAACTGTTTATCCAGAGAGCTGCATACTGCTAATTGCTTGCAAAACATGTTTCTCATGTCACAACTAACCTGATGCAAAGGTAACTTGCTGTTTTTTACAAAATGATGTATCTCACCATTACTGATATATTGCATTTCAAAATACACACATAGCTCAGTGTGTGGCTTGTTTGTCTAGGATTTATGTCGACTCATCAAAGGTAATTTCAACAAACAAAAAAAAAAAAAGAAGAAATCTGTCAAAACCACCTTTGACAAAGAACTCAACATTTTGTTTTTTTGCTGCACCCCTATGTATGGGAGGAACCCTCCAAACACCTCATGGACTTATACAAATCAACTCCTTGGTCACAGAACAGTGGAGAAAGGAACAAATTCCACTGTTATTAAATGTAATTTCGCAAGCATTACGCACTCTTTTTGTGTTCACCAATATTAGGTTCAATCACACAACATGCACCCATGTGTCCCTTGCTGCTGGTATATGCATGTATATCAGCTATTCAGTACATTTCAAATGTTTGTGAAGAATGACATTATGGAAAATTTTCTATGCTCATCTATCAAGTTATTGTAGAAGAGCATTGTATCACTTCCGAGCAAGGCAGGGTAGTTGACATTTATAGTGTGTCAAGCTTATCATATATAACTGTTCATCCTCTATACAGGTGAATATCCAAGAACAGTTTTAGCCATTTGCCCTGGAAAAGTGTACATTGCTTTCGTTAATTATGTAATGTACTACTCAGTTACACAGCTGTTGTTTTCCTTATATAATCTGTTTTGTTGCTTTTCATTTCCTTAAGTTTTTTTTTTTTTTTTGAGGGGTGGGGCTGTATTTATTTCTGTGTACTAATATGGAGCTTTAATTTTTTAAAGTATTTTGTAAATGATGGAGGCCCAAGGTACAGTCATACGTACATATTTGTTTTGTTAACAGTCATTTATGTCTTCATTGTGTGTTATACATTTCTTTTATTTTTCAACTCTGAAACTAAAGATTTCCTGTTTACTGTTAGCGATCACTGACACCTCCACAGAGGATTCACACAGATTCATTGATGTTGATTCTAACATGGAGGACAACACCATAGGTTCATAGGTTCATAGGTATGTACTAGGCTATCGGCGCAAGGGCCTATGCAAGCCTAGACAACAAGGTTCCCTGGCTTACGCCACCCAAGAAAGTTATTTTCCTGTGCCACTGACGAGCAGAGACACAGAAGTGATGCCCGGGGTGTATTTCCTATTTCCCATCCACTCATCAAGATTTTTCTTGAAGAGTGCTAATGAAGAACTTTGCTTGACATAGATGGGTAGCCTGTTCCAGAGTATGGGAAGTCTCTGGGACAGGAATCTATCCCTCCAGCATGTCCTGTTTATTGTGGTGACAAGGTTTAGGTCCCTAGAGCATGTAGCTCGGAGGGATTGGGATTTCTTTAGGTGTAGCATGTCCAACAGCTCTGGGTTTGACATAGCTTTATATGTTAGGCAGAGATCACCTCTGATTAGGCGATATGCTATGGAGTAAAGCTGGAGTTTTTTGAGGCGGTCAGTGTAGGGCATTTGTTTGAGTCCAGTAATCCTCTTTGTGAGGTACTTCTGTGGCCTTTCCAGCTGCTGCAGATGTCTTGTGAGGTACATTCCAAAAGGGGCGTTGCACTTTATAATGGGTCTAATGAGTGATGAGTAGAGGGTAACAATGACCTCTTTTTTTCCTGGACGAGAACCCTTTTATGATGAGGTGTGCCATGTAGGAGGACTTCCTGACTACTGTGGCGATGTGAATATCAAAGCAGAGACTACTGTCCACCTGGGTCCCAAGGTCTCTTATCATGCATTCGGTGTTAAGTAAATTGCTGCCTATGTGGTAGTTCATGGGTACAGAGTTTTTACCAAAGGGGATGACACTGCACTTTTTGGCATTGAGCTTGAGGCCATGGCTCTGACACCAGGCATCTGTCTCAGAGAGGCCCTTCTGTAGGATGTTCACATCATTTGGGGACTTGACTATGGCTCCTAGTTTGCAGTCATCTGTGAACTTCGTTAGCCAGAGGCTTTCTGTGTTAACCTGTACTTCAGAGAAGTAGATATCAAACAGGAGCGGTCCCAGGACGTAACCCTGTGGTACTCCACTTGTCACTGGTTTGAGGTCAGATTTGGAGTCTGCAACTTTTACAGTGTGGGTTCTGTCAGTGAGCCAGTTGGCAACCCATCTTGTGACGTAGGGATTTATGCCTAGTTTATTGAGTTTAGCTATAATTCCAGAATGGGGGATGGTGTCAAAAGCCTTGGCGAGGTCAAGATAGGCTGAGTGAACCACTTTACCCTCATCTACGGCTTTGGTGACTGCCTCAAAGAAGTCGATCAGGTTCAGGAGGCATGATCTGCCTTTCACAAACCCGAACTGGGTGGGATCCAGAGTTTGGAGGTTACCAATGTTTTGTTTATGAGTTTCATGATGATACGTTCCATGGCTTTGCAGACCAGGCTCGTCAGGCTAATAGGTCTACAGTTCCCGGGATCAGTGGTGGCTCCCCCTTTTTGTGGAGTGGGATAACTGTTGTTGTGCGCCATTCAGTGGGCACAAAGACTGATGCGAGGCTATTATTGAACATGGTGCTTAGTGTATATACAACAGAACTTTTGAGTAGACAATACAGTTTACTAATTTGCACTTGCTTCTTTGGTGTTAGGCTTCCCTCATGTATCTCCCATCATCACCACCCTGTGACAATGTTGATGACTGTGCAATGGCCTTTGCACATTTATTATCTAGTTGTGTTTCCATTTATATGTGCGGGAAAGTAAAATGGTTGCACAATGTGTGCAAAGTCCTTAGGTGAATATTGCAGACATCTCAGTCATACAGTATTACTGACATTACTGCACACCCTTAGATGTGCCATTTCATGGAGATATAAGTACTTGCACATGGAACTAAGTAGTTAGCTATTTGTTTTTCAAACAGGTTCCACACTTACTTTACAGCCACCCAATTCTAGTGGTTTTACTACTGACATGGTGGATGCCAAACATCTTTGTGGTGTGTTATTTCAAAAACTGACTAAGAATATGAGAACACGAAGGGCCAACATTTGGCACCTTAAATTGTTTAAAGCATATAAACTTAAAAACAACACCACAAGGTTTAAGAATTAGAATTCAACCACTGGTGGGTTTAATTGATGACCAGCTGTCGACAAACTGGGCCCAAACACAACACCAAGCATCTATGCTGTTTGTAGATACACTAATTGCATATTTTGAAAGGATGATTGAAACACAGACAATAGAAATTAATGTCAATTGTCAAGAAGCAAAGACTTATGAGTTTGAAAGCTTTTTTCAATAGCCATTTGACCAATTTGGCTAAGGACTTAGCCACATAAGAAGAACAACTCATTAAAAAGAAAACTCAGAAATTCCAAAGAGACATTGCTGACTATGAAAAAGGGAAACCTTTTGTCATCCAAAAAAGTGTCCGGTTTTCTGATCCCAGTTACACACCTACCAGCAGAAGGAAGAGACCAAGATCTATACTTAGAAAAACAGTGCAATCACCAAGTGGTACTTAAGAGGATGAATCCTCCTCTGCCACTGATTTTGATTGCCCTCCTAACCAAGATTCTCCAGCTGCCAAACGCAAACAACCTTTAGACCCTTTAGGCACAAAAAACGTAGAGGGGGCAGAAAAGATAGAAAGAAACACACAGAACATACAATAATTGCTACAGAAAATTGTAACTCAATAGATAATGTACATAATATCTCCTCATATGAATTGTCAGATTTACATAATAAAATACTGAATAAGGTTCTCAGTTTTGTACCTACTTCTGTTGTACCTGAGCATGTTTTAGTCAATGAATTGAATAGTTTTTTGTAGATTACTTAATCTCAAAATATTTTTTTCAGATACTGAAAACACTCAAAGATTTACTGGGTTTCAGTTTGGAAGATCTGCGTTCCAACCTCCACGGACAAACATGTGGCTATATTTAAAGAATGTGTTTTAAAGGATTTGCACTTCTCTCAAGGGTATCAACTAATCAGACATAACCTGACAAAGCAAGAACACCAAGCATTAAATGAACTCAGTTCTAATCATAATATAGTCATTTTACCAGCTGACAAGGGAGGTGACATTGTAGTTATGGACTGGGAGATGTATCAGGCTGAGGCAGATAAACAACTATCCGATGCCCGGTTCTATATACACATGATTGTTGATCCTACGCCAAATTTTAAAAAACATATTGATTCCTTCTTAGATCTAGCCATAGAGGAAGGCATCATCAATCAACAAACATGCAAACAACTTAAGGTTTCAGATCCGATCCCTCAGTACCTATATTTACTCCCGAAGATACATAAAAATCCTACATGTCCACCAGGCAGACCAATTGTATCTGGCAAGGGTTCTTTAACCAAACCTTTGTCTGCCTTCCTGACTCAATACTTACAACCGTTACTGTCCATGGTTAGGTCCAGACTAAAAGATACCACCGAATTTCTGAATATTATTTAGGATGCACAACTGGAATCTAACTGGTACCTTTGCACACTGGATGTCACCTCCTTCTACACTAGTATACCACATGGGGCTGGTCTACAGGCCATTCAATACTGGCTAGAGAAATCTAAATTATACACTCCTGGTTTCAACAATTTTCTACTTACCATAACAGAACATGTCTTAGAGGTACAGCTATGGGAGCTTCCTTTGCTCCCATTTATGCTGACCTATTTATGGGGTTTTTTGAAGAGCAGCTAATTTATAACACCAACAATTCCTTTTTAGATGAGTTAGACATCTAGAGATATGATCTAGATGATTGTTGGATGGTGTGGCGGGGTGATGTAAAATATGTACATGAATTTGTTAGATATCTCAATGATAACAGATGGGATATTAAATTTACACTCAACATTGAATATCAACAAATCATTTTTTTGGATGTAGCTGTTACTAGACAAGAAGATCATATGTTGGAAACTCGGGTACATAGAAAATTTCCAAAATACAATACTTTACTTCATGCTTCCAGTCACCATCCCCGCCACATTATCAAGAACATCCCCAAGTCCCAATATTTATGTATATGTCTCCTGAATCTGATTGACTTCTTCTAATCAGTCTCCAGAGCTGTGAACGAGGGTAAGGTAGTCCACGCAGCCTATCTGGACCTCACCAAGGCCTTTGACACCATCCCCCACTCTGGAATCATAGATAAACTTACTAAGCTGGGCATAAACCCCTACGTCACTCGATGGATTGCTAACTGGCTTACTGACAGAACCCAGACAGTAAAAGTAGACAACTCCAAATCCAGCTCCAGACAAGTGACAAGTGGAGTACCTCAGGGTTCAGTCCTGGAACAACTCTTGTTTGGCATCTACTTCTCTGACGTACAGGCCAACACTAAGGGACTCTGGCTAACAAAGTTTGCAGATGACTGCAAACTGGGAGCCATTATTGAATCCCCAAATGATGTGGATATTCTACAAAAGGGCCTTACAGAAACAGATGCCTGGTGCCAGAGCCATGGGCTCAAGCTTAATGCCAAGAGATGTATAGTTATCCCCTTTGGAAAAAAACATGTACCCATGAATTACCACATAGGTGGCAGGACACTAAACGTCGAAAGTGCGATGAGAGACTTAGGGACACAGGTGGACAGTGGTCTCACTTTCGATAACCACATTGCCACAACAGTCAGGAAATCCTTCTATGTGGCACACCTCATCACTAAGGGCTTTTCATCCAGAAAAAAGGAGGTCATTGTCCCACTGTACTCATCCCTCATTAGACCCATTATAGAGTATAATGCCCCGTTTAGTATGTACCTCACAAGACATCTGCAACAGCTTGAAATGCCACAGAAATACCTCACTAAAAGAATCACAGGCCTAAAGCAGATGCCATATACTGACCATCTAAAAAAACTCCAGCTATACTCTGTGGCATATTGTCTACTCAGAGGTGATCTCTGCTTAACATACAAGACCATGTCAAACCCTGAGCTGTTGGACATGCTCCACTAAAAGAAATCCCAATCCCTCAGAGCCACACACTCCAGGGATCTAAACCTTGTCATCACAATGAACAAAACATGCTGGAGGGATAGGTTCCTGACCCAGAGACTCCCCATACTCTGGTATAGACTGCCCATACATATCAAGCAGAGCGCCTCTTTGGCCCTCTTCAAAAGGAACCTTGATAATTGGATGGAAGATAGGAAATTCAACCCGGGGATCATGTTAGTCGCCCTGCTAGATAGGTGCCTGGAGAAGTAAATATTGTGGGAAGAAATATCCAGGGAATTGTTATGGCTAGGCTTGCATAGGCCCTAGGGCTGATAGCCTAGTACCAACCTATGAACCTATGAACCTATGAACCTTCAAAACATATATGCTCTTCCGAACCAATTCACCATGAGTGTCAACAGGATTTAACAAATAGGCTGGTAACTAGAGGCTACAGCAAAAATGACATTTCCCAAACTGTAACCCAGGTAAACCAAACTGAGAGATCCCAACTTTTGGAATACCAAAACAGAACTAGTCAACACAAGACACAAGATTCACAACAAGTTAGACTAGTGACAACATTTGGTAGTAACACTTCAAGATTCAGAGATATTATTAACAATCATTGGGATATTCTACTTGCACATGAACACCTAAATGAGGCACTTCAAGACAGATGTTTATTCTCTTACCGTACAGGCAGAACCATTAACTCATATTTCACTCACTACAAACGTCACAATCCACCTGTACCTATGCAGAAAACATTATTTGGTGATACACTAGTTGGCTGTGTCCCTTGTGGTCACTGTAGTGCATGTACACACATTTTCAAAACCAAAGACTTTACCAGCATTAATACTTCTAAAGTGTATCAGATTAGAGTTTTTGGTAATTACAGTAGTGACTGGATCATTTATCTAGCTACCTGCACTTGTTCATCCTTTTATGATGGGCAAACATCAAGACCCTTCAGACATCGCATAAGCGAACATTTAAGTGAGATAAGAAATAAAAGAATTTCCAACACCCTTTATAAGCATACCACCACACACACAACTGCTAAATTTAATTTCACCATAATAGATAAAATTCAAATGCACAGAACGTCCAAAGCAGGTTGGCATGACATATTAAATAATAAGGAATCCTCTTGGATTATTAGGCTAGGGGCTTTATTTAGATCTGGCCTTAATGAATTAAGTTATATCTTGACTTGGTTGTTCTGTCTAACAATAATCTATTCAGGTGTATCTCTTTAAATATAATGATATAAAAGCAGACACTAGGATGTGCTCTAATGGAATATTTTGTTGCACTGAGGAAGGCTTGAATCTTCAGCCGAAACCGGTTTGCTTATTATTCTACATGGAGTTGCCACAATAAAGCCTTTATTTATTTTTACCTTCTCTTTGTGCTGGAATACTTGTTCATAGTACAGATTCCACAATTACTTTGGGCCTCAGCTGAGAGTAGAGGAGGTTGCATATTTATTATATTGTTTCCCCTTTTTACCCAGTTTTGCTGTACAGTTTTCTGTGTCTTGCAGTCTATATGAAGTCAAAGAGGGTACAAAAACCCTTTTTCTTTATGAATGGCAGCAGCAACTGCTATAGTTTTTTTTTCAAGTATAATCGTGTTCATAATCCAAAGAGTTTTGGATTTTAGAGAAATTGGCTACACTAAGTACAAGATTACTTTACAGCTTCATGAATAGCTCCACGAGTTGGTTTGGCCAATTAGCATATAATTCAGCTACTTATGCCTTCATTATTATATTCCGTCATTTACCTTTGTTTGGCAGCTCTATACTAAGCTTTTTAATGAATACGTTATGAAAATAAAATAGCTTGCTATTATGATCCCACCTCACTGTGCCATAAACAAATGTCTGCACTTAATGTAACTGTTAATGAATCCAGCACAAATTATTTTTTCTTAGTTTTCCTTTTGCATTGACAGTGATGTAAACAGCTTTCTAATCTTAGAAAGTCTTAATTTGTTACCTGCATGTTTTATGCATATATGACTTATGCCATTGCAATATTACTACTACTGGAATGTATACAGAAAAATAATACAGTACAGATAATACACATTTAGTTGTGAATTCTTGATATAAATTCTTTCAAGCGGCAAATAATTTGTCACTTATAATGCAACTAAAAGTATCGGAAATAAATGATATACAGCTACTGCAGACAAAAAGAAATGTGGCTTAATTAACTTTAGCATGACAGCATACTGTCTTCAGTGAAGTTCCATTAATTATTGTTTACACTTCTGTTAAATAACTTCAGGTTAATCTAATGACTCTCCTCTCAGGGGTGGGGGTGACCTTGTTTGGCTAGAGTAATAAGTGTTTGAGGACCTTTTGAGTGTGTCTCTTGCATGCATTGAATGGGGGGGGGGGTTACCTGAAAACTACCTTATAGTGGCCAATACATTTATATAATATGGGCTATGGCATGGAGGTAATGTAATACCTTGATAAACATCTGTAGGTGACCATACATGCATCCTGGACTGTTATCTTTGCATAACTTGTACCATGGATGGATGAAATTATTTATTTGTTTCTTGACATTTGATTATCAGGAATGTCCAACAGTGTAGGTGTTCATTTTCAGCAGAGGTCCAGAGGAAAATTTCCAAAGTATTGCTAAAACATTTTAAGAACAATAATTTTGCAATCATCAAAAATAATACAAAAACAGAGTTTAAACAATTAGACATAATGTGAAAACATTTGTTAAGAATAGATACAACTTATATAACAACGATTTCATATTTAGAGAATTTTTAGCCAATTTATAGATAAATTAATGGTAAGTTAGTAAAATGTAAGCTGAGATTGCAATTTGATGTGAGAGGAAAACAGAGTTATGCCATATTTAAAAAGGTAGTCAGGGGACATAAATTGACTGAAGTAAGGAAGTGAGTGAAGAAGAGAAAGTAAAAAGTAAGGTGTGAATAGGTACTTGTTCATATTTAGGGATATAGTTTATCTTAAAGCTGAGATAAAACAGAAACACAATTTGTCTAGGAAGTCTTTCAGAATAGTTTTAAAGGACAGGTGGAAGGAAATCGACCTAACAGATACAGAAAAAGAGTTCCATCTCTTAGCAACATGGTATGAGTACAGATCATGTGCAACAGACTTTATTGGCCTGTGGAAAGATGGGAGTTTTTGGTCACTGTATCATAATGGCTGACTGGGGACTTAGTTGCACAGAATAGTGTTTAGTACAGGACAAGAAGATAGATGATGGATAGTTTTATAGGTGGTGAAAAGCTGTGTATATGCTAGTCAAAGGAGGTCATTCTAACTGATTTAGGCTTTTGTGGTATACAGTGGTGGACTCTGATAGGGGTATTTGCTACAAATTTAGCTACTTTATTATAGCATTGTACATTTTTTTTATTTTTGTGATGCTTAGAGGTTGGTAAGGATGGGAGTGCCATAAAGTAGTGAATGGAATAGGTAAGTAGTGACAAGTATAATTCTATAGTAGTTGCGTTTGTGAGAAAGTTTTTAGTTCTATAAAGCATCATTAGTGTTTGGTGAATTTTCCTTGTAAGTTTGTATATGCAGGTCAAATTTAAAATTATTATCCAGTATCATCCGAATAATTTCCCATGAGAAGTTCTCTAATTGTTCTAAAAATAACTCCAATAGTTCAATAGACAGGCCCCAGGTTCATGAAGCTTGCACCAGGTGCAGGAGCAGCATTGGCGTTCCAACACCAAATATGGCCGGCGAGCTATCCAGGTACAAGCTGTTTCCACGCGCACTACCTGCGTATGCCACGCCTGCACAGCACCCCGCCCCTGTATGCTAATTACCCAATTTGCAGCAGTGTAGCATGCAAATGAAGGCATTTAGTGATCCAGGAAGTGGTGCAGGTGTAGTGTAAGCATGTAGAAATGTAAACCATAAAAAATGGTTTACATTTTTGCAAACATAAAATTGGAGCCATGACAGACAACCAAACACATGTATTATATTGTTAATATATGCCAATGGCTAAATATATAGCCATTTGCATAAAAAATGTACAAAATATAAAAAAAAGATTGAATTTTATTTTTCGCACTATCTTGAAGTTTAAGCGCAGGGCAGTGGTGCGCAAACGGAATTGCAAGGAAAATAGAAAAATATAGAATAAAACAGCAATGTTAACACATATCATGATTTCCCCATAATAGTCAATGGCAGGCATGTTACACCACACCATGGTGCAAGGGTTGCTAAGGGGCTGTGACAGTGTTTTGCATGGTAGCTAGGAATTAGTAGGCAATGCCATGCAAATGAGAGGAGTAATAGTGAATCACAGATTCCCCACTGGTGTAATGATGCACCTCACAGTGTAGCGTTATAACACCGAGGTGTGCCCTTGAGATAAAAATGACATCAAGAGAGGGGTGTGTCACCATTGCTGTAAGCAGATTGGCGCATTGCTAATCCGGTTTTCCCGTAGCTAAGCAAAGCTGCAGGAAAGCAGTGTGTTGAACTGGTTATAGCTTTGCTTAGCTGAGAGCACACAAGGTAACCGAGTATGCATGTGAACGGAGATTAAAACGCACTTAAACTCGGTAAATGGGTTTGAGCGGCGTGCACTGGAGCTGAAACAGGAAGGATATAGGAAAAAAATAAGGAAATGCTGCAGCAGGGAAATTGGAGTACAAATGACTAATTAACACCTAGGAACCTACAGTGGGCCACTGACAACAGCTAACAAGGCTGCAAGCAGTTACCTGCAGAACAAGAAAGGAGAGGGACTGTACTGCAAAGAAAACACTAAAGTGTCACAGCGGAACAAAGCCAAATTGCATTATATCAGCTACAAAACACATTTTGCAACACATGACTGGGTAGGGAAAGTACAAAACAAGAAAGTTGGCAGGTGGATGCATGCCTGACAATGGGAGGGGATCCAGGTCTAAAAGTGAATTAAAAGGCAACAGATTAATCAAGGCAGGCAAGCATAACTCCACACTACAGGCCCCACACTTGCAGTACTCACTGTAAAACCCATAATTAAGATACCCTGCAGATGAAATTGCTCATACACAGCCAATGACATCAGCAGCATCCATAGCACAATAGTATAAAGTGTGAAAGCACCTCACACACACTTGTGTATTCCCATACACTCTGCACCATTGGTGTATACATACTGGGAACTTTTAATATGTACATGTTAGGGGCTGCCATAGCTTTGATCCACCAGCATGTATCGGAGACTGAAGGTGGTGTGGAGGATGATGCTGACAACCACCTCAGGCACCAAAGGAGGAGAAGAGTGTTCAGACCCAAGGTAACCTATGAGGGGCTACATGATCTGGAGATAGTAAAGCATTACTGGGTGGACAGGGGCACCCTAAAGCAACTTGTAGAGCTGTGCCGGCCATGCCTCAGAGCAAGAACAAACAGAGGGGAACCCATCCCAGTGGATACGAAGGTATGTGTAAGCCTGAGAATACTAGCCACAGGTACCTTTCAAAGGCCAACTAGGGATATCATGGGGATCTCACAGGCATCAGCATCCAGGGTACTTCACCAGTTCCTGGATGCCATGTTACCACATGCCAATGAGCACATATACTTCTCCCGAACACAGGAGAAAATGGCCAGCAATATGCGTCTCTTTCACCATGTGACAGAATACCCAGAGGTACTGGGTGCAATAGACTGTATGCACATACACATCAAGTCAACACCCGGTGAGCAGGGTTGGCACTACATAAACCACAAGGTATACCCCTCCATCAACTGCCAGGTCATGTGCAATGCTCATGGCATTATCATGGATGTGTGTGCTGGCAGCCCTGGAAGCTATCATGACTCCCACATCTGGCATGCCTCACAGCTGTATCAGGTATTTGCCGGGGGGACATCCCAAATGGCCACCTGGTGGGTGATGCTGTATCAGATATTTGCCAGGGGCGACATCCCAAATGGCCACCTGGTGGGGGATGCTGGCTATGCACTGGAATTGTGGATGATGACTCCTATCAGAAATGCACACACACCCATGCAAGAACGCCATAATGAGGCACACGAACAAACCAGAATCATCATAGAGTGTGTGTTTGTGATGCTTAAATCATGGTTCCGTTGCTTGGACATATCTGGTGGAGCCTTGCAGTACTCTCTAGGCACGTGTGCCCACATCTTCATTGTATGTGCCATGCTACATAATATGATCCTGCGTAAACAGATGCAGCAGGTATAGAATGGTGAAGGCCTCACAGCCCACCACCATTGCCAAGGGCCCCACAGACATAGAGGTACTAAGACCATGAATAAGCCAGCCCCAGTAAGGCAGATGGAGGCGTGCCCAGTATACCCATGCCTTGGCAAGGAGGGAACATATAGCACACACACTGACAGTGTAGGCACCTAGGGACTGACACCTTTCTCCACCTGCACACACAGTAAAATTGGATAGCACACACACACACACACACACACACACACACACACACACACACACACACACACACACACACACACACACAAGACTACCTGTAAATTGTCATGTATAGGCAGTCTACTGTGTGCATCCAACATATGCAGCCCTTAACTATTGCACACACAACTGCTATTGGCACAAGGTAAGTCAACATCTGAACAGTAAATTAAGCTATCAGCATGTGCTGAAACTGTATGTATAGGTTCATTGGTTCATAGGTAGGTACTTAGCTAACTGCCTAAGGGCATTCATAAGCCTAGCCAAAATGTGTCAGCTCTTGCCAACCCATTGATTAATTAACAATCCCTCTGTGGAGCAGAGCCAATGGCGGGATCCCTGGGGTGTATCTACTGTTCCCCATCCACTCTTTAAGGTTTCTCTTGAAGAATGTTAGTGAGGGGCTCTGTAAAATGTAAATAGGGATGTTGTTCCAAAGCAAGGGGAGTTTTTGTGTTACAGGAATCTGAAGATGCCCCTCCAGTCAGTTCAAGTTGCTGTTTTTATTTCTTCATTCATCAAATTGTGGATTAATAAAGGTTTGTGAGGTTTACCTGTTTTATATATACCTTAGCTTTTTTTTGTGATGTTCTAGTTATTGTTGTGGCAAGGTTTAGCTCACTACAGTGTGTGACTCACTGTGACATGGATTCCCATAGGTGGAGCATATCCATTAAGCCTGAGTTGGATATGGCTTTGTTGGCCAGCAGAGATCATCTCTGAGTAAATGAGATGCCACTGAGTAAAGCAGGAGTTTATTCAGTCTGGCTGCATAGGACATATGTTTGAGGCCAGTAATCCTCTTGGCGAGGTACGTTCGTGGACCTTCCAGCTGTCGGAAGTGTCATCTGAGGTACCTCCCAAATGGGACTGATGTGTGACAAGCAAAGGGGCACTATAACCTCAGTATGTCTAGATGCAAACCCTTTAGTAATCAGATGGCCTACATAGAAGGATGTCCTAACTACTTTGGAGATACGTTTGTTAATACTATCTACCTTAGTCCCCAGATCCCCTATTACCTTGTCTGTATTAAGATGACTGCCACTTATGTGTTAACATGTGGGTGCTTAGTTTTTCCCAAATGGAATGACCATGCAGTTTGTGGCAATTAGCATGAGGCCATGACTTTGATACCCTGTGTCAGTCTCTGTGAGACCCTTTGAAGGATGTCGGTGTCAGCTGGACTGTCAATTATGGCTCCCATTTTGCAGTCATTGCCAAACATGGTCTGCCGTAGTCTACCTGTGTTTGCCTGTACCTCTGAGAAGTATATGCCAAACAGCAGGAGTTCCAGGACTGAGTCCTGTGGGACACCAGTTGTGACTGGTTAAGAGTTGGACCTGGAGGCTGCTAGTCTTACCATGTGGGTTTTGTGTGAAAGCCTGTTGGCAACCCATCCTGTGATGTATGGGTTCATGTACAGGCTGGTGAGTTTATCAATAATACCTGAGTGGGGAATGGTGTCAAAAGCCTTGGCGAGGTCCAGGTAGTATGTGTGAACCACCTCTCCTCTCATCTAATGCCTTGCTGACTGTCTGTAAGATGTCAAACAGGTTCAGTAAGCATGATCTACACTCAACCAAGATGACCTAGGATGGGTCACATGTTTGGAGGTTACCAATGTCTTTGTTAATGAGTGCCATGAGGATGCGCTCCATAGCTTTGCAGACCAGGCTAGTCAGGCTTATGGGGTGGTAGTTACCATGGCCAGTTGTGTTTCCACCTTGGTGGAGTGGAACAACCGTTTGCTATGTGCCATTGTATGGGCATGTAGCCTGTGTAGAGACTGAGGTTGAAAAGCTTAATTAGGTGGGGGATTAGTTCATCTTGTAGTGTTTGGAAGATGCAGTCTGGGACACCATCTGTATCCATTGACACTGTGTTTTGCCGTTTGAGAGGGCTATTTCCACCTGTGTGTCTCTGATGTCTGGGATACTGTACTCAATGGGTAGTGTTGTGGGCTCTTTAGGGGGTGAAGTTTGCACTGAATGTATCCGCAAGGATGTTGGCGATATTAGCAGGTTCAGTATATTTTGTGCTATATTGCACCAGCACAGTGCAAATGAGTGTGTTACTACTTAGATCCTTGACATAGCCTAAGAAGGCTTTGTGGTTATCTTTCGAATCCTTGCCTATTTTCCTGTTGAAGTCAGCCTTGGATGATTTCATGAGGGACCTAAGTTTCTTACTAATACTGGTCACGGATGTCTGCCCTTCTTGGGATTTGCTGTTTTCCTGGACTACTGTCCTACTTCTGTTGTATAGCTTGTTTATTGCTGGGGTACACCAGACTGGTGTCCTTGTCTTGGAGGAGTGATTCTTGGGTTATCAGTGATGGCTCCATCCATGCATCCTTGTAGGTGCTTATAGAGTGCATTTGTAAATCTTTCTGTATCTTGAGCAGTGTTTTCCCTTACCGTGGGGGCTGTGAAACATCCCACCTCTGTCTTTAGTAGTGTGAAGTTAGCTGTAGGAAAGGTTTTCACTGTGGTTATCTTGGGTGGGAGAGATGTTTGGGTGTGGAAATCATCAGTGAATAGTACATGGTCAGCTTTAACCAGTGACCGGTTTACCTCTGCTGTAGTGCACCTGTCACCCTTGTTGGTGATTATCACTTCTAGTATGTGTCCAACTCTGGTTAAGGAGTTTACTATCTGATACAGGGCATTTGAGGTGATAAATTTCAGGAAGCGCTGGGGCTGGAAGTGAGTACTCGAGTAGGTTTCCCTGATAATGGTAGGGTAGTTGAAATCAACCAATACCAGGGTGTTCGGTAGGACTGTCATATGTTTCACTGTCTCCAGGTAGGTGGAGTGGTGGTCCTGAGTCATGGAGAGTGATCTGTAGCAGGCCACAGTTTGCATTGCAGTTGTAGCTGATGTTAGCTGCACATGGATGATCTCAGAGGTATCATTCTGCCCCACTATCCTGGAGGTGTAGGTATCCCCGATGAATATGGATAGACTCCATCCATGTCTGTGTCAGTCCATGTTCTGTGGCCAAAATGTGTGGTATGGGTTGTAGGCCGGCAGTGCTGGTGTGCTCTCAGGAGCATTAAAACAGGTTTCAGCTACTGCACAGATGTTGATGTTGTCCATACTGAGGAGTGCTGTTAGTGCGTGCAGTTTGTGATTACAAATCCTGGCATTGAGTAGCATAACCCTCATTGATTTTGCTATTGTGCTGTTTACGGAGTTTGGATAAAAAAGCCACCATGGGGGTGCCAATAGCCATGGCCAGTATTAGAAAGCCTAAGGCTGACACATGCAAGGCGGTATCGTATTGTTGCATGCATGTTTCCCATCTGTGCTTGTGTCTCATCTTTCCTGTAGGTAACCTATTGGTAAGCAATAGAAAGCCTTAAACTGACACAAGTCTTCTAGCTTCCAATATAGGCTTTTGGAGTGATTAAGTATCAGTGTTCTGCATGTTTTTGCTGTAATTAACTGTTTTCTCACTACATGGTGATTTTTCACTGTATATTGTGATCTGAAAGCTCTGTTTATTCACATATTATTTGTGTGATGGCCTGCACTTTAGAGGTTTACAGATAGGTAGTAGGCTATCTGCCCAAGGGTATATAGAAGCATACCTACAGTGTGTTGGCTTTCTCTGCACCATTGATGAAGTAACTGAGCCTCTGTCAAGCATAGCCAATGAAGTGAATCCAGGCAGAGTTGCCAAAAGCTGTTGAAGACCAGTGTGGTGGAGGGTGATAGGGGCACTTAGTCATCTAAAAAGGACATGTTAACATGAAAAATCAACACCATTCAATTTTCCCAACAGGTCTTGCAGCTATAAAACTGGAGGGGCTTCCCACCCCCCTGGCTGTATGGTTCTGGAACACATGACCCCAGGGGTGTATATTCTGTTACCCACTCACACATCAAGGTGTATCTTGAAGTGTGTCAGTAAGGGGCTATGCCTAATGAAGTTAGGAATTTAATTTATAGTCTCTCATTTCATGGGGCTATGCTTAATGTAGTTAGGAATTTAATTTATAGTCTCTCATTTCATTTGTTATATTTTGATATCAAGAGTAAGTGAAGCTCAGTGGGTTTGGGCGCCTCCATACTTTGGTTAGCCTAGCTTATACATAGAAATCATCTAAATAGGAAATAGGTGGAAGCAACATTAATGTCAATAGTGTAATGGCTACAGCATTCACATAGTATTTGTGCATTCGTGGTTCAAATCCCAATAAAGTTTAAGATGTTTTTCATGTTAAAAAGTATACCTTAACCACAGCTTGTATATTTAGGTAGTATTCTTCAGTATAATAAACATTTGAAACACCCATATAGACCCATGTGTGCCAGACAGTAAAGTCAACAGAAATTGTAATGTTATGTAAGCACATAGTGAGATGTTACTTCACTGAAATGTACATATCCTGAGTAGTTAGCAGATGTGGCTGTGTTTGTGTGCACAGGTTATATGTTTTTAAATTTTGTTTAACCATGTTTAACTTCTGTTTTAATGTCACACAGACACTTTTAAACATGCTTACAACTGCTTAAATGAGCCTTATTCTGGAGTAAAAAACATTTTAAAACCATCACAGGTCTTGAACCCTAGATCATGCACACAATAGTCATGGGACTTACCACTAAGCCATCTGAGCTGTATACATGTTTCATGGTCTTTAGACTACACCTTTTACTATAGGCATTCCACAGTACTGACCACAAATGGGACAGTCACTTTGTGTACATATATATGTACAGTACATTGTAATGTACTGTAGTTTGTGAATCAACATATACAAGTCTACATATGTATAACTGTTAAAAATTAATACTAAATATATATATCTATATCTATCTATCTATATATATATATATATATATATATATATATATATATATATATATATATATATATATATATATATATATATATATATATATATACATGTCAGTGATGTCTGCACATAGATATAAATATATATATATATATATATATATATATATATATATATATATATATATATATATATATATATATATATATATATATATATATATATATATATATATATATATACACACACACACATATATAAACATCTATGAACACACTTTGTGACACAGAAGCAATCCAAAGGAACTGAAGTGTATACAAAACACATGCAGCTCTGGTATTATAACTATTAATATTAATGCAATTCACCATAGAAGGGATGGTTGTTGAGTATGTGGAGATTTGGGTGGGGGAGGAATGATGGGTAATGAAATTATGCATCAAGGAGAGCCTTGTTTGGATGTTCAATAAGTGAACTGGAGGGGTATACATGGAGTATGGGGACAATAAAAAAAGGGCACAAAACAAGAACCATTCTCATCCATAATACACCCTGTCAGGTCACATTGCAACACTTAATTCCACAAACATATGAACATTAACAAGTACCATACATATGTACACCAACTGACTGTCACATTTGTTTTCAGAAGTGAAGAATGCCCATAGTAAAATGTATATTCTAAACACCATAACATGTGTATATATCTCAGATGCCTTAGTGGTAAAGTCAGTGACTGTGGTGTTCATGGTCCCGGGTTCAAGGGCTGTTAATTTATTTTGAGGGCCAGAATAAGGGCTGTTGGATGCAGGTTGATTAAGGTTTTAAGCAGTTGTAAGTGGTTTTGCGCAGGTTTGTGTGACGGTAAGCGGTGCTTAAACATGGTTAAATGGATAAGTTCTTCACAGGTGTAACCTTTGCTTACCATCAAGCAGACCATGGGCAAACTTGCTTACAACTGCTTAAATGTGCATTAATCACACTTTCCCTACCAGTGCCTGCTCTGAGAGGTAAAATAATAACCATTTCCAGGATTAGAACCCACAAACATGTACACCATCCTCAGAGTAACCTACCAGTAAGCTACCTGAGATGTACCTATGCCAGTTGTGTATTCAGACAGGTTAAAACACAAAAGGGAGGATTGCGTGGAAATAGGACAAACCGCCATGCACCCAATGAAAGGTGCATGCTGTATATATAAATATATATATATATATATATATATATATATATATATATATATATATATATATATACAGATTTTATATATATAATTATATATATATAGAGATATACATATGTAGATATACAGATAGGGTAAAACATCTACACATCTATGGAGATACATATAAATGTATGCAATAATATGTATTATATATCTATATCTACATACACACACACACATCTATATATATATATATATATATATATATATATATATATATATATATATATATATATATATATATACATACATAAATGTGTGTATATAGCATCTGAAGTGTTCAAATCTGAGTATAATATGGACCGTAGTAATCACACATTCTGCCACCTCCAAACAATATGAACATAACATATGAAGAGTATATGCCAATACACTATTAAAAATATGTTGTATGGGCATGAGCCAAATAGGGTTAGTCACCAACACAACTACAATGACTGCAAATATCCATGACAGAAATACACAGACATCTTTCATTTAGCAAAACTTTATTACATTCTGATGTATTGCCAAAAGGATTCAAGGACTAACATTACCTGCATGCTGTACAGGAAGCATTTAACAGTGCCTTAATGAATCAGCCTGCAATTACCATAGTATTAGTCCACTAAGGGATAGATGTTCACATAGGGAAAGAACACCCACACACATATAGAATATGTATAAAAGCAGTTCCTACACACCTGCATCTTCTATGTACACCTACCAACATCTCCCTCGCACCCAAACTAATTACAACAATACATACTGTCATACCATAACCAATTTATCACCCACTGTACGACATCTGCTGAAACCTTGACATACCTGGACAGAAACACTCTAACATGGCCCTATGTGAAATAGTTGCTGTTATACAATGGAACAGCTGCTGATGTTACAGGGTTTGTTTGAACTAATCCTGTTTCAGAGGGTTGAAAAGTAATTACACCAGGAAGTGTTACCAATTACTGATTATCAGCACAGTATGATACACATTTACACCAAACTAAAGATGTCTGGTGAGCATACTGTAAACCCCCTAACATAATATACATAACCATACAGCCTTGAGCTGGTCAAACATCCTGGCCAGACTGAAACATATGCAGAAGTATTAGGTACAGACAAACCCTGCACAAGTAGCAATGTTCAGAAATATAACAGCCGTACTCACATTTAGACCAAATCCTCTAGGCATTACACACAATATATTTGCGTTTATCTCAATACAGCTGTTGCAATAGATTTCAGACAACACTTCAAGGCTGTCTTTCTCACAAGTAAGGCAAAGGGACAACGCCCAAGTGGAATACTCATTTATACTCCACTGTTGCCATGGTACTGGCTAATGGAGTAGCTGCACAGCCGATGTGCATGTAATTAACTACACCAGAACACCAATTGGTGATTAGGATAGCACGTTACTGATCTCTAACTATAAAAGGATGCCTTGTTACACATTCAAACCACCGGTATATACCTGCAGAACAGTACAAAATACCCAACAGAAGATTGAAACACAAACCAAAAAAGATTAAAATACCAGTCAATAACACCTCCAATTACCAAGAAGGTATATAGAACATTTAGTATGTCTGTGTATGTGGTACGTGTTCTGTAATAATTACAGTGTAATCAATGCATATAGTGGAAATAGCTATCTTGTAGTGATGTATTGTTGAGCAGTAGTAATGCTTGTAGTATTCTATGTGTGTACTGCTGTAGGTCACAAGGCAAACTCCTCATACACCATAAGGGATGATATATATGGGCTTGGAATTCACCAGTTCTTTTCCAGCCACTGTCATTGTCAGTGTTGGTCCAAAAAGTATGTGCTATAACAGGGGATAGTATATGTTAATATATTGTAACGGTAGACATATGTATGGGTGTATTAGTGAGATGAACATGTCAAAGGTGGGCTTACTGTGAAAATGTGATTTGCTTTGTGGGATATTGTGCCAATAACTGTGTAATGTACAGTATTCTAGGCAGATCTGTATTCCATTTTACATAGCATTTCTGTTATGTTATGCAAACAGTTATGTCTATTGGCAAATACAATACTCAGTAACAGGATACATATGAATTGTAGTCATCTGACAGTTTAGCAGCATGATAGCAAAGAAAATTGGAAGAGCTAGGTAACTATCCATGCACATAAGACATGTAATATCCACCTCTCTAGTATAGTTTGCAAGCAATATTGGCTGTGCATGTGTACATGTTATGCAAATGTGTAGTGACCCTTGTTACAGGGCTGGGGCAAATGGCTATTTGCACACCTACATAGAGTGGATATTGAGAGTAGAGACACACTGGTTGAACATTCAGGTTTGTGTAGCCTACCCTCTCATTGCCAACCTAAGCCTAACAGCCGCTTGCAAATAATGTATGTAAGGTTGTGCACAGTACTGGTAATGAAACAAGTTGCATAGCATCTTTAACTCCAGTGTAATATCTGCAGTAGCAATGTAAGATGTAGGAGACTGTTGCCCATGTGTAATAGCTGCTTCATAGGTGATGGCTTACACTATCTGATTATATCCTCATCATGTTGATAGTTACAGCTGAGTCTATTGATACTTGACTCTGTTTGGGGAGTGGGTGTCTGTGCCTAACAGAGCTCATGGTTCTGGTGGATATGTGAGTATATACCCAGAAAAGGATACAAACCTGTTGACAATTCCATCGTCTGTAATCAACTATCAGGATATGATGTGCTCCTCAGATGAGGATTGCTGCTAAAGGTAGCTACTATGTTTTTGTAATAGCCAGTGTTGTCACGTCCATAACACAAATATTTACATATAAGCATCTCTGTCTAAAACATCTTCATAAGCAGTAAGTAAACTAATGCAGTACTTGGTACTTGTAGTACTAAATGCACATACAGGCATGCCCACTAGTCAGCTAATGGTGTTTACTAATGTCAGCTTTGTGTATGTGGCAATCCTGGGGGAATGTAATCTCTGTGCCATGTACACTGCCAAACCCACCTAACACCACACCCCACACATTGTCTAGGATGCAGCTACAGGGGTAAGCTGGTAGGCAGTCCAGTCTACAGCCATGACTGGACTGGACAGTCATGAGGTGTAGGTTAACACATGCATCTCATCACCACAACAAACACATACCCTTACCAGAACACAGTAAGGACACCCACACATACCACCAGAAATCACACATTTTCACAGGTGCTTCTAAGTATCTGGCCAAGCAAGAGACCTCCCAAGCTGGAATAGACAGACAACATAATACACAAACTGTATGACATAGTTTGCCAAATTGTGCCACCCCTCAGAACATGTGGCCAGAAACATGCCCAACAGTACTCATTTGTGAATGCAAACTCTAGCACTATGTTACACACCAAGCTATACAAGGGCAAACATACTGTCAGCTGCCTGTCTGCCATGATTAGCCACATACCCATACACTCAGACCACCTCTTGAACTATACACATGGCTCTCGCATATTTCATGTTGTTGTACAGGACCTGTGATGCAGTAGACTGGACTGCATGGAAACACGCATGTAGGAACTGTCAGGTCTTGTAGCCCATGCAGGTATGTCCCAAGGCCTGGGTAGAATTCTGCCATTGGCCAGAATGATACTGCAGTACAGGGACAAAAGGATTGTATTCCACAATTGTCTAATGTACTGGTGTAATTCAAAGGGTATCCAGTATCTCTCTGCCTGGGATAACATGGTTGACAGACCATGATGCTTTGCCAGACAGGGCCTGCACCTGTCACCCCTGGGAATCTGGATACTGGCTAGTGCCTTCATCATGCAAAGTTCAAGTGAAAGTCCACTGCTGTAACAGGGACAGCCAAGCAATAAACTGCAGGTCTCGCTACTCAATGATACATTTCAGAAACTCAATATGGACTAACTTACGTCAATCCTTAACATGGAGAACATATCTGTGCAGTGACTGTGATATGGTTCAACGCTCCAGAGAGCACCCCATGCATGACCATGTTATAACACATACCTCACCTCTTGGCCATTATCCTTTATTGGAACACACAGGCCATAGGTGTGTCCATATTCCTGATGGATATGTACACCCCCACTCTAGTTGCACTTGCATAACTTCAGATGCATTATGCTGAGCAACTACCTTTGTGCCAAAGTGGAATCCAATTTGCACCTTGTGACAGATCACCCACAATGCCTCAGAATTCCCAACTGTCATATTGTGCTGCGATGGGGAATATTATGTTTGAGACAGAAAACCATAATAATGGTTACTTTCAACTATCCCATTGTGAACTGGGAAGATTTCTCATGTACCAACACCTGTGCTCAATGCATGTTGGATTTCATTGACCCCAATGACCTGGATCACCATAGTCACACAAACAGGGCTAACAGTATGCTACACATAGTCAGTCTCCAAAGCCAATGTTATGCTTCTTAAGAGCAACGTGGTGACTGTCATGGCACCCATGCAGATGGATAATGCATCTGCTAATGCTAAATCCTACACAAATGCACTTTAAGCACTCACATAAATGCAGTGATTGTTCCATTGAAACAGAACCAAGATTCAACCAAACACAAACAGGAAGGCAAACAGGTGGTACAATGCCTTAAATTGTACCACAGAAGGTAGTAACTGTTGCAAGAGTAAACACACATGAGTAGAGGTTGATCCCTGGTCAGCCTCAGTAAGATGCAGATACACCATATAAAACAACACAAAGCTACTGTGAAACTAATCAGCCACATATTATGAGGCCAACCACAGAGCATTCTATAGCTGTGTCATGAATTGTACCTCATCACCAGTGGCCATAGAGGAAGGACATTTGGCTGGTGGTAGCATGGAACAGGAATGTGTGGAGACTATGGAAGGTGTGCCTGCACACCATGATCCCAGCCAACTGACTTGTGATGTCCCACACAGGCATGTGCCCAGGGCTGCTCATAGGAGGACTTCTGGCCATCATGCCCCTGCAAGACATAGCACATCAGCTGGTGTCACCAGACGCATGTTTCAGGCTGTAATGGAGGCACAGGCACATGCTGAATGGCACAACAGAGAAGGTCTGAGGCCTTAGTGTGCTGTTGTCCATACTTTAACTGACAACATCCAGCCAATTGCAAATGCTCAACATCATCTTGCAGATGTTTTGGATAGACGATTGGGTGACATGGTGGGAGCCCTTGACCATGGCATGTCAATCCTCGAGCGTGGAATGTCTGTGCTGGAACATCTGGTGGGAGGGAGACATAGGGCAATTAGATGTAGGCCAGCTACATCACCTGTTGAAGGTCTACGTGAACATGCTACATCACATGCCTGCTCCCATAGTGGTGGTAGCAGCAGCAATGCAGCTGGTGCTGTGCTGTCCACATCAGGACACAGCAGGCCACATGCACATGGTCTTGGACGGTCCCAAATGGGATATGGTTTCAATGGACATGTGTCATCAGACAGTACCCAATCTGGACCTCTGCCTGGTAGCGCCCATGCAACCCCTGGCAGGCGCAGGTCATGTGGATGTGGCTGACGACCATGAACTGTAAACCCTGCCCTGAACAGTCTGCAGCTGTCAATAATACCCTTGTGTAGGCCAGACATATGCCAGACCTGTGTGCATACATACACACACACCAGTAACAAATGTAGGGCACCTCAACAAACACACACACATAACATCTACACACACCCAATGAGATAAAAGGCCCTAACCCACACACAAGATGTCATCCAATGGTGCAGCCTAGGCCTCTGGCAAACATTATCACCTTGTGCATATGATGATGCCTGTGCCGCATACCTGACATCCACACCATTGGTGCAGGGACATGCTCATATAGTCTGATGCACAGGGTGAACATATTAGGAAGACAATTGTAGATTACCATTGTTGAGTAGTGTTGACAGGCAGCAGACATACCATGTACTACAGTTTTAGAATGCATTTTGTACTTTTGACAGTATGTACCATGTGTAACAACAGTAACTGCCTGTTGATCCTGTTGTTCTGCCTTCCTCTTTCAGGCGTAATTGCATGTGCCGAGGGATGTCAGTGTTTGTGGTTAGTGTCCTATATGTAAATGTAGACTACTCACAGGTCTGTATGACAATACCTGCATGCACTTTGTAGCTTCCACATCACAGTTATAATCTCCCACGTTTCAAACATGTTTACTGATCTAATGATCCAAGAGCATGATAGCTGTGTAGTAAGCTACTGTGGCCAGAGTCATCACATCCATAGTGTGTGACATCACAGGTATAGTTACCTGGAGTGGGGAGGAGGTAAAAGAGTGGTTTAGCAGATTACAAGGGTAAAGGCCAGTGGTAAAATACAGCCTCACTCCTGGGACCAGACAGCCACACACACACACACACACACACACACACACACACACACACACACACACACACACACACACACACACACACACACACACACACACACACACACACACACACACACACACACACACACACACACACACACACACACAAACTGTGGCATTCACAAAGATATACACCTATGTCACACACATACAGACACTTGACATGTGTGAGATTCAATCTCTTGCCTATGTCTTGCTTTCTACACTTCACTCTGTACAGATGTCTACAACAGTGTACAGGAGAGTGAAAAACATTTGGGATGTATTCCCACCATACGTGACATATACGGACACACACACACCCACATGTGCCAGTACTGTGAATCAAACAACTGCCTATCTCGATAGGTATTACAGAGTTACAGCACTATCACACATGCTACAAAGCATACTGGCTCTTTCCTTTGCCAACTGTGCTGATATATGCACAACATATGCACAGGGGAGGTGTTACTGTTGTAGGTGTCAAGAGGTTTGCCTTCAGTGTCACCCTTACTGCATTCTACATTGTGTGTCTTCACCTTCAATTAACAAAACCATAATCTAGCAGTTACACAGGTTATTGTAGGAATGGTTGTAACACACCTGTGAGCTGTCCTCAGTAATCATTCATCTGCAAAGTAGCCCCACCACTTAGTAGTTATGTCCAAACTTCTGTCCATACCTAAAGTATAGCTTACTGTGCTTTGAACATATCACCATATACAGTTGGCAATGTTGAGGCTGCATTGTAACTTCATGATGTACTAAGACAACAGGCACCTTCAAACATCAGATACTGTACATGCATGGAATCTAAACACACATCAATTCATGTACACATATGCAGTCTCCATCAGTAAGTGGACTAGCAGGTCATGAGGATACATTCCACACCTTCTCCACGCCATGTGTGAAACCTAGCTGAGCATTACACCATAATGGATGTTGTATCCATGTACTGGTAGGACACACAACCACTTTCACTGAGTAGCTATGTGTAAATTTATGCCAACAGCACATATCAGCAAGACACACGCACAGCAATATCCCATGTCATGATCCCACAAACTGTTAGTTGACAGTTCCACTGTGAAGCCAGGGCACTGTAATGGTCAACAGTGAGCACATCATATTTGCCACACACACCTCATGATTACTGAAAGAGTGCCAGCAATGTGCTCTGTTTGAGCTAGGCATTACACTTATCCAAGCATGTGCGAGATCTGTGGCTTGTAAACATCTCACCCCAGCACGTTCTGGCTATTGTGGCAATAAGGTTAATGTTCAGACAGCACACAGCATGCATGGCTTGCAATTGTTGACATGGGGTATATGTAGGAGCTGTGGGTCACACATGGCTGTACATGTCATGGACATATCACCTGTAACTACTTAGGAACATACAGAGCATAGCCGTATTTTCCTGAGTCTGTCAATACAGGCCATGTGTGTAGGTCCTATGATCCTGTTACTTGGGTATGTTTGTAGGCATTGCATTTGGTGGACATGTCTAATGAGATACATGCCACATGGGTTGTTGTATGATATGATAGGTATCATGGGTGACCAGGAGAGAGGGCATATTACCTCTGTCAACATAGCTATCAAACCTTATGTACTGTTAGCATTCAGCAGCCATGGACCTATCTTTCATGTGCATGTGTGTAATGAATGTAGCCACCTGTATGTACGAAGGACAAGAACAGCTATGGTATTTTTATTTATGTTGTATGAGGGTGGGATGTACATATCCAGGGCAGGTACACTGAGGTCTTATCCAACCATGAGGGTGTTGTTTACTGGTGCACAGTAAGAGTGTTAATGCTGACAACATCCGAGGGACCCTGGTATGTGTACAACTGACCTGGTTACAAACAGTGGTATTATTGCATTGCATAACACATTATGCAACTGTGTCAGTACATGGGTACTTTGCACAGTTGATGTAGGGCTAGGTACAGTCCACCAGTCGAAGGTTATTTGGTGTTGTACCATACTATTTCATACCACATTTATGGATGTGTGTTGGTAATCTGAGGACATGGTGGTGGATGTATATGAGGATACAACCTAGAATGCAGCTTTTGCCACTGTCACCTGTACCTGATTCATCTGTGATGCATTATGTTGGAGTAGTGGTCTTTTCTTGTGAGTAGCCTTTATGAATATCTGGACTCCACCACCTGGAGTGGTCCATACCAGTGTTATGGCCCACATGTCTGGATCTGAGTAATATGGTGGTAGTGCTATTGTGCACTACAGAGCCTTCAGCCAGGTGTTCCTCACTGCACAGATGTCAGTATTCCCCATTGTAGGTTCTACATTGAGCAAATGGATTATGACAGCCACACATCTAGCACTGGTTAGCATAAGCATCCAGTTCAATTATCTTGTAGGTGTCAGGCTGCTACTTCTGTGTTTAGGACATTTGCCTTGGAATGGCACTATATAGGTAAATGCGACCTAGGTATTATCCACACTCCCTTGAATCATGGATGCTTGTGATCTGTGACAAAGGCTTGTCTTATTTCAGTCATATCATCCCGGAATGACAGACACTGGACAACCTCATAATTACAGCAGGACATTGGCTCATTGTTTTGGTCAAGCAGTTGCCACTCATACCATGACATCACTGCAAGTGGCGGTATTGTGCTTGGTATCAAATGCTATATCTACGGGGATGGACAGCAGCAGACGTTGTGTAGATGACCAATGTCAGATATACTTAGTGGAGAAGTCCTGCTAATAATGACAACTACTAACACAGCCAGGAGAGGTCATCTTGACACCTGCACCTCAGTACCATTAGACAATAGGGCTTACATATTATGCTTGCACATGCCACTGTTCCAAGTATAATGCCACTGTCCACAACCTGATATCAATGTATGCCTTTCAGGGTAGCAATGTGTATGACACATGCTGTACTTTGCATCCACCTGTGTGTCCTAGTTAACCAATTGTCTGTCATTTCCACACATGCATGATTGTGTATACGTCACATATATATGGCAGTACTTCATGTACATGTATGCATGTGTATCACACAGCACAGACTCAGCTATATCATTTACGGGCCACATACAGGTATCTGGTAGTAAACCTGTATGATGTGCATATATATTCTGACAGTTAAGATGTACATAGCTGTAAACTTGTGTGTTTACAATACGAGTCCATTACAATGTGTTCTGTGCATCTAAGTGTATGAGCATGCACACTGTAGCCTTCTGTGGTTAGAATCAGAGTGCATCCCAAACAGCCCTGTGCTACTAAGTGTATGAGCGTACTCACTGCCACCATGTGTAATTTGAGTCAGTGCATCCAAACAAGTCCTTTGTTTCTAAGTGTATGAGCATGCCCAATATAACCTTGTGCAGTTGTATTCAGAGTGCATCCCAAACGGCCCTGTGCTACTAAGTGTATGAGCATGCCCACTGTCACCTTGTGTAATTGTAGTCAATGCATCCAAACAAGTCATGTGATTCAATGTGTATGAGCATGCCCACTGTCACCTTGTGTAATTGTAGTCAATGCATCCAAACAGGTCCTGTGATTCTATGTGTATGAGCATGACCACTGTAACCCTGTATAGTGATAGTAGCTGTCCATTCCACAGATGGGCATACTCCAGTTCAGGGCTTGTTGTACTACAACTATACCTCTCAGGCCTAACTATGTCTTACCTGCAGATGATGTGTCTTGTTTGTGCATACAGGTTGTAATGGACTCCTACTTTAAGCACACAGGTTTACAGCTATGTACATCTTAACTGTCAGTATCCCTGTTGATGTCTTCAATCTTAGAAGGGCATTCTGACTACCTTGAAATGTATAATCTCTGTGGCGTGTCTCGTAACTGCATAGTACTGTAATAGTGATCTGTAGATAGGCAGGAGCTCTGATCTCACAACTGGCAAGTGTGTGTGTGTGTGTGTGTGTGTGTGTGTGTGTGTGTGTGTGTGTGTGTGTGTGTGTGTGTGTGTGTCAGCAAATGGTTGTGTGTGTATTTGTGTCTGTATTCTGTCATTACAGTGGGTTTTACTACTTTCCAAAGAGAAACCACCTTTTGCACTGGCCTTTATCCTTGTCATCTGCTAAACCTAACTCCCCACTGCAAGTAATCAGTCCTGTGATGTCACCCAGCTCGGAAGCAGAATCAGATTAAGTGTAATTGTATGGGTTCTGTGGCACATACTCCAACTGCATACCACTCTACTAGTTGCCTTTACATAGGCAAGACCTGTAAGCACAATACTGTCAAGTGTGTGTGTGTTTGTGTGTGTGTGTGTGACTGCCCTGTAGCCAGGCATACACATGTGTTATGTCTTTTAACATGCTGCACACCATGGTAGTCATCTGTGGTGAGTGGAGTCTACAAATTATTACATAGTTAAGAATAGAAAAGAACAGACAGTCAAGAATAACTACTGTTGGGTATGTTATTTTCCTGTGCCACTGTCGAACATTGACACAGAAGTGGTCCCCGGGATGTATTTCCATACCCATCATTCTCCCACCCGAACTCCACAATCCTCGGGGTATATTTCCTTAGCCATCATTCCCCACCCCAAACTCCACATACACAACAACCATCCTTTCTTTGGTGAACTGATTAAGATTTAAATGTTATAATACAAGAGCTGCATCTGTTTTGTGTACAAGTCAATTCCTTTAGAACCCTTCTGTGTCACAAAGGATGTTCAGACATGTTTATATATATGGCTATAGCTGTGTTTGTGTATATGGATATATATATATATATATATATATATATGTGTGTGTGTGTGTGTGTGTGTGTGTGTATATACACATCCCGTAAATGCATATATGTATTTTGTATTTAGTTATAACAGTTGTAGATATGTAGACTTGTCTATGTTGTTTCAGAGTAAATTACATTCAAGGGTACTGTACATATGTACACAAAGTGACTGCCCCATTTGTTTTCAGTGCTGTGGAATACCTGTAGTAAAATGTGTATTATAAAAACCATGAAATGTGTATACAACCCAGATGGCTTAGTGGTAAGTCCATTGACCTAGGTGTGCATGGTCCAGCATTCAAGACCTGCAATGGTTGTAGATAATGTCATTTAGGACTTAATAAGACACTTTTAAGCAGGTGTACATGTGTTTTCGTGACAGTAGGCAGCGGGTACACACAGCTAAAAGACATGTACAACTCGCAGTACACTTGAAATGCCCTTCTTTGTTAATCCTGCTGATGTCACCCACCTAGAAATACACCTCTGGGACTACTGTAACCCAGTAATCTCTGTAGCGCATTCTGTAACTGTGTAATGCTGTAGTGTGATAAGTTAGTTTGGTAGGTGTTCTCATCTCAGACTTGCCAGTTGTGTGTGTCTGTCTGCCTGAAAAGGGAACAATACTTTTTAGAGTACGCACACGCCTTACAATTCAAATGCTCAACTTTGGCAAGGATGCTGATGTCACCCACTTAGTAGTACACCTCTGGGACTGCTGTAACCCAGTAATCCATGTAGCACGTCGGGTAACTGCGTACTGCTGGAGTGTGATTTACAACTGTGGTAGGGTTCCATCCACAACCATGGCATGCATGTTTTGTGTGTGTTTCAATGTCTGTGTAGGGAGCGATGCATTATAGCCTACTCACTCGCAGGACATTTACAATGCCCTACTTTGGTAATCATGCCGATGTCATTCCTTGTGAATTACATCTCTGGGGAACAAGGTTCCTAGTAATCCTCATGGTGCATCCTATAACATCTCCATACAGTAGTGTGATTTAGATCTTGGTCATGGGTTCTATACCCACACATGTCAGTTGTGTGAGTCTCATTGTCTTTTTTGTGAGCAATGCATTTTGGGCTACTCACTTGCAGGAAATTTGAAATGCCCTACTTTGGTAAATCTGCTGATGTCATTCCTTGTGAAAAATACCTTTGGGGATAAGGTAGCCCAGTAATCTCCATAGCATATGCTATGACTGTGTAATGCTGTAGTGTGATAAACTAGTTAGGTAGGAGTTCTATTCCAAGACATGGCAGGTGTGTGTTTCTGTGTGACTGTCAGTCAGACCCTGTGTGGAGGTGGCTGTGAGTGTCTAACCACTGGACATGTTGAGGAGTGGGTTTTGTAGTTTTCCTATATGGTGGCCATATTATATGTCACAATGTCCACCTCACAAGGATTACAGATTTCAATCAGCCAAGAGACTGGGTTGGTAAGCCATACCCCTACATCTGACAAAAGGCCTGGTGAGCAAAGTAATCAACCCTACTATTACCCAGAATATGGTCTGAACCCATGTGTCATACACAAATACACTTGCCTAGAAAATCCCGCTATGTTGCTAGTACCCTGCACATTGCTGACAGATAGTAGGCATGGTGTGATTGCAGTGGGCTGCAGAGGGCATGGCACCCTGTCCACCAGTACAATAGGCACATAATTGCGGACAATGCACCTTCACTATGTTCGTCACTGGACGCCTGCAACATATGTGGTGCCATCAAATGTGATCCACAAAGGACATACAATGCCTTACATATATGCCCTGGTATGGACAGATGCCACTGACACCAGGGAATACCTTCATCATGCTAGCAATGTAGGTGGAGGGTCGACATGCTGTCTATTAGCAGGTCCTGCCACACCAGGCCAGGATTAGCACATCTGATGATAACAGTCTGTGTACGCAACATGTGCCAGGCAAACTAGATACACTTAAACATGTCACTGTACATTAATGTGGGACATGCACATCCCAGGCAATGTCCATGTCAAGGACTATCAAACATAGACATGCCATGCATTGCAAAGCAATTGCCACACACAATAGTAACCAGGATGACAGGACGGTTAATACAATATCCATATGTGTGGGACATTGCAGACACTACACCCCTGAACCACACTGCAGACCACTGTTAGGTGGCCTGATGCCAAGGATTACCCCTCACCCAGCCTTGTAGAGTCATCTTGAACATCCAACCACTACACACCCATGAAGCAATGCACACATGTATGTCATTACTGGCACCTTGTGTCTGCATGTGGGGTATGATGTTCCCAACCACAGTCACACCCAGTATAACTGCCATTGGCATATTGACTGATGTCATACAAGTTCATATGCCCTAGCCCATAGAACCTCAGGATAACCCCTGTGGTGCATGTAATACCTGTGCATTACTGTAGTGTGGCAAACTAAGTAGTTAGGAAGTGTATTTGTGAGCCTGCCAAAGTGTGCCAATGTGTCTGAGTCCCTTAGAAAGTGTGGTTGTGTTGACAATGACATCTGTTCATGTAGACAGCCATGTGTGCTACACCTAATGTATGTTCTACTATTTCTCTGTTGCAGA
This sequence comes from Protopterus annectens, assembly GCF_019279795.1. Taxonomy (NCBI): domain Eukaryota; kingdom Metazoa; phylum Chordata; order Ceratodontiformes; family Protopteridae; genus Protopterus; species Protopterus annectens. The sequence continues at coordinate 43,545,076 of NC_056736.1, forward strand.
TGTCACTCACCAGCATACATATATGTTCTTACAGCACAGCATACATATATGTTCTTACAGCACACCAACATGTCAGCGATGTGGCACATGGAGTAACTGCATGCACTTGTAATTGTAATGGCTAGTTAGTAAGGGGTTTGAACCCATGTAGTCGTAGGTGTGTGACAAAAGATGCTTAGGTTTTAGTCTTGCAGCCCTTATCTGATGTACTTTGCCTCTGTCTGTCCCTCCCACACACTCTCAGGTGGGTGTGGAGATATACACCTGCTCAGCAGCAGCTTGTGTTTTGTAAGTGATGGTCATGATCAGGTGATGGCCTCTGCACCTATTGCAGTCATCCTCTAGCTGATTGCATGTGGAACAGCTGTGGTGACATTCCCATAGCCAATTGCATGGAAATGCAGTACAATATCTAGGAACATCATGTTGGTGTTTGCCCATGACAGTTGCTGTGAGTGGAACCTGGATCTGGTGTTTAGTAAACAGCATCACAGATGAAATCTGGATATTTCTCAAACAACATACACAGTGGAAAATAGCCTAAATACAGGAGGGTGATGTGCCAGACATGACTATAGCATGTAGGTGTAGCTATGCTTCATTCAGACTACTGCCAATTTAACAGGTTGTGTATGGTAATGGCTAGTCTGCATGTTTTAATAACTGACAAGAAACCCCCATCTGTAGGGTCATCTGTAGACTAGTCAGCATGTGGAACCATTTATTTCTTGTGTTACTCACAGAACACACATCTGTGAACTGCAGAAGCATAGTGTGAGGATTGCAGTCAGTACACGGTGACAGTGATGAGAGTTACTGCCATCGCATCCCTGATTGGACATACGTCACATGGAACAGTGGTATGACAGTCACTGTCTGAGGTTATCACAGTAACATGCCAATAATGGGCCACTGTTCATAGCTGCAGTCACAAGTCATCTACGCTTTGGACAGATGTCATGCAGTATATATGCATGTGTTGTTCTCCCTCAGCAAATGTATGACATCTGTTGTCTTGGGTTGATGGTAATATCTATGCATGCTGTTATAAGTAATCCTGAATGCTGTTGACTATTACTAAGCCTTATCTGTGTTAAAACTGCAACACCATAGGCTGCATGGCATTGGAGGTCCCAGTGGAACTACCTGTCCCACTTCAGCAGGCCATGGCACTGGGCACCAGCACATCTGGGACCCAGCCTTGGACCTCCACCTCTGTTGGCTCTGCACCGCCTTCTGGTGGAACCACCACTGAGGATGGGGCTTGCCTCCCCTGGGAGTAGGTCTGGACAGGAACCTGTCAGCCATTGTACAGTCCAGGCCGTGGTGCGTAGGGGGCTCAATAAGGGGTTTCAAGGCCAGCTACACCAGCTCGAGGGCAGAGTGGCACATTTAGAGGGTGAGCCTGCCCCTCCTAGACAGCCCCCAGCACAGCCACCTTTGCGGCTCTGAAGGTGCAGTGGTGGCTGCCCATGGGTGAGGACCTCCATCCCACTGTTTCCATTTGGAGGCTCACGGGCTTGTGACTGCCAAACACCCCTCCCTGTCCAAGGTGTAACCCCCTTACATGTGTTATATACCACCCTTGTATGCTGTCTTGTCTGTCATGTCTGTCATCCTACACAACCTATCATCCATGAGCATACCTACTCTACTTCCCCAACATCCCACTCTTACCTTACGATAATGGAAACAAAAGGCCACTTTGTTCCCAGAACAACTTTTGCCCCATACATAGCTTTCCATTTCATACACGTGTCCACTGGACACATGTAACCTTTTTAATTTGCATCACAACATACTACTGTTGTCCTCACCCCTCTGTCAGGCACACGATCCTGGTATGCACATGACTCCTAAAGGTTCCAGGTACACATGATGCAGATGACTCCATTGTACACACAACACTACCGGTCCCTCTATGGTTACCCTATTTAACTTTTTAATGATGATGATGTTGCACACAGCACCTTAAATGAGTACTGTTCTCACATAATGATTGGGCAGGAACTGTTGTGTTAATGTAAATAAAATGTTCAAAGTAATGTATTTGGGCAATGTACAAATGTTTGCGTGTATTACTGACACATGTCTGTCCTTAGGAGTCTTGATATTACATAGGACAACAGCACCACATAATACAGGAGTTGCTGGTGTTTCCCTTTTTATTTTCTTTTAATGCTTTGTTGTCACATGGTATGTTATTGATATATATATATATATATATATATATATATATATATATATATATATATATATATATATATGTATGTATATATATATCTGGACATAAACACACACACATACAGCTGCATAATGAAATACATTTCCGATACTGTTGAATGACTGTGCTGGATGATATGTTTGTGATAACATCCAATGTCTGTATATCTGCCATGGCTTAGTGGTAAATCACATTGGCTGTGGTGTGCAGGGTCCTGGTTTTGAGCCTTGCACAAGACATTTATTTTGTTGCTGGGCAGAACAAGGGCCATTGAATATGTAGTGATTAAGGCACTTTTAAGCAGTTCTGAGCAGGTGTGCATGGGTTTGTGTGACGGTAAGCAGTAGTTACTTTTCATTACAGTTCCTTACACTCAGTTACCTTCTTGATTGCTTAACCTGTATAGGCAGTGCATACCCCCGTGCAAACAGGCTGAAACCTGCTCACTGCTACTTAAAAATGCTTACTCCCACTTACCCCTGCACTAATTTCTTTAAAAGAAAAGAAAAAAGGGGTGATAGGAAAGTGGTGAAAAAGGGGCACAAAGAGGGAAAGACAGTAGGCAAGGTAGCTAGGGATGTGCAGGAAGGGTGTAGGGAAGGTCCATAGCTGTCCATTTCTTCTACAGCAACGGCTGTGCATATGCAATAAATTTGACGGTACATTTGGACACTCACAACCCTGAGAGAGGGGTGGATAACAATAGTATGTTGTGATGCCAATTAGAAACCTTTACATGTATCTAGTGGACACTTGTGTGAACTGGACATCTAAGTATGGGGCATGTTTTTTTTTTTTTTTGCAGGAACAGATTGCCCTTTTTTTCTTTTATGTTTAGGTAAGAGTGAAATGTTTGGGAAGGAGAGTAGGTATGATCAGGGAGGATAGGTTGGGTAGGATGACAGACAAGACAAACAAGATGCATACAGGGCGGTATATGACACATGTGGGGGGGCACCTTGGATTGGGAGGGGCGTTTGGAAGTCACAAGCCCATGAGCCCACAAATGGATACAGTGGGACTGAGGTCCACACCCATGGACAGTCACCACTGCACCTTCATAGCCCAGAAGGTGGCAGTGCTGGAGGCTGTCAAGGAGGGGCAGGCTCACCCTCTAGTTGTGCCACTTGGCCCTCAAGCTGGCATAGGGGGTCTTGAATCTCCATGTCGAGCTCCCTACGCACCACTGCCCAGACCATACCACGGGTGACAGGTTCCTGTCCACTCCTGCTCCCAGGGGGGGTGAACCCCATCCCCTGCAGCAGTTCCATCCGAAGGTGGTACAGGGCCAACAGACAAGGAGGTCCCAGGCTGGGCCCCAGATGTGCTGGTGCCCAGTGCTATGGCCAGCTGAGGTGGGACGGATGAGTATGCTGGGACCGGCCTTCCCATACGAGCTATGTTGTAGCATGTTTAAGCAGATATGGGTTAGTAATAGTCAACAGCATTTATGATTAGTTATAACAGCATGCATAGGTATTCCCATTACCCAGGGCACCAGATATAAAATAGTTGCAGAGCAGGCAAAACACATGCATATATGGGTAACAGTGGTCATTATAACAACATGCAGGTTTCATTGATGGCAACAGGACACCAGTATGGGAGTATTTTAACATGGCACATGCATAGAAACAAATGTGAATATTTATAAACCAATAGGACATATGTCCCAACAACGGTTAGGTGTGTAGACATACCATAGGTTCATAGGTATATAGGTTTATAGGCTGGTACTAGGCTATCAGCCCTAGGGCCTATACAAGCCTAGCCATAGCAATTCCCTGGCTATTTCTTCCCACACTATTTACTTCCCTGGACCCCTGTCTAGCAGGACGACTGACATGATCCCCAGGGTGAATTTCCTTTCTCCAATGCAATTGTCAAGGTTCCTTTTGAAGAGGGCCAAAGAGGCACTCTGCTTGACATGTATGGGCAATCTATTCCAGAGTCTGGGGAGTCTCTGGGTCAGGAAACTATCCCTCCAGCATGTTTTGTTTATTGTGATGACAAGGTTTAGATCCCTGGAGCATGTGGCTCTGAGGGATTGGGATTTTTTTTTAAGTTTAGCATGTCCAACAGCTCTGGGTTTGACATGGTCTTGTATGTTAAGCAGAGATCGCCTCTGAGCAGACAATATGCGACAGAGTATAGCTGGAGTTTTTTAAGGCCGTCAGCGTAAGGCATCTGCTTTAGGCCTGTGATTCTTTTAGTGAGGTATGTCTGCAGCCTTTCCAGTTGTTGCAGATGCCTTGAGAGGTACATACCAAACGGGGCGTTGTATTCTATAATGGGTCTAATGAGGGATGAGTACAGTGGGACAATGACCTCCTTTTTTTGGATGAAAAGCCCTTAGTGATGAGGTGTGCCACATAGAAAGATTTCCCGACTGTTGTGGTGATGTGGTTATCAAAGGTGAGACCACTGTCCACCTGTGTCCCTAAGTCTCTTATCACACTTTTGGTGTTTAGTGTACTGCCACCTATATGGTAATTCACGGATACATTTTTTTTCCCCAAAAGGGATAACTATACATTTCTTGGCATTGAGCTTGATCCCATGGCTCTGGCACCAAGCATCTGTTTCTGTAAGGCCCTTTTGTAGAGTAGCTACATCATGTGGGGATTCAATAATGGCTCCCAGTTTGCAGTCATCTGCAAACTTTGTTAGCCAGAGTCTCTTAGTGTTGGCCTGTACTTCAGAGAAGTAGATGCCAAACAAGAGCGGTAGTCGGCTACTTTTACAGTGTGGGTTCTATCAGTAAGCCAGTTAGCAACCCATTGGGTGACGTAGGGATTAATGTCCAGCTTAGTAAGTTTATCTATGATTCCAGAGTGGGGGATGGTGTCAAAGGCCTTGGCAAGGTCTAGATAGGCTGTGTGGACCACCTTACCCTTGTCCATGGCTCTGGAGACTGATTTGAAGAAGTCAGTCAGGTTCAGGAGACAATTTCGGCCCTTCATGAACCCAAACTGGGTGGGATCCAGGGTTTGAAGGTTGCCAATGTCTTTATTTATAAGTTTCATGATAATACGCTCCTTGGCCTTGCAGATAAGGCTTGTCAGACTGATGGGACAGTAGTTTCCAGGATCCAAGGTGGATCCCCCCTTGTGGAGTGGGATAACTGTAGCTCTGCACCACTCAGTGGGCACGAAACCTGAGGTGAGGGTATGATTAAACATGACACTTAGGTGAGGTGCCAGTTCATATTGTAGTTCATGTAGTACACAGCCTGGGATGTCATCTGGTCCCATGGATGCTGTATTCTTAGCTTTGGAGAGTGTGTTTTTTACCTGTGTGGCCGTTATTACCGGAATTTGGCAATCTTCCAGTATTGAGATGGGCCATTTAGGGGTGAGGGGGGTGAAGTTGGCACTGAATCAATCTGCCAGGATATTGGCAATATCCTTGGGATCAGTATATTTAATGCCATTCTGTTTTAGCTCAGAGCAGATCTGAGCATTGCCATTTAGATTCTTGACATAGTTACAGAATGCCTTGTGGCTGTCTTTGGAATCTTTGGCAATTTTATTTTCATAACTAGCTTCAGAGGATTATATGAAGGATCTCAGTTTCTTACTGAGGCTGGTAAGGGAGTTTTTTGCATCTTGGGGTTTTCCTCTTTTCTGCAACAGTTGCTTCCTTTTGTTGTAAAGTTTGTTTATGGCAGGGGACCACCAGATTGGCTTCCTTTTTTTGGATGAGAGCATCTTGGTTCTATTTGGGATGGCACGATTCATGCATGAGTGGATGTGTTCGTACAGTGCCTTAGCGTAGGATTCAGCAGTTGAACTTTTAGTTCCCATCTGCATGGGTGTCATGAAGTTTGTCACTTCTGACTTAAGTAGCATGAAGTTGTCTTTGGATAAGTTTTTTAAGGAGGTTTCCTTACTGGGGGGTGGGGGTGGGATGTGGATGTCAAGGGTGATTAGCTTATGGTCAGACCTGACTAACGAGGGGGTGACCATAGGTGTGGAGCATCGATTTCCCATGTTTGTAATAACCAGGTCAAGGATATTGGAGCCACTGGTGGGACTATGGATTAGTTGATCCAGGGCGTTGGAATTTATGAATTCCAAGAACCGTTGGGCAAAGGTGTTGGTACATGAGTAGT